>NW_027069656.1:651797-714625 GCF_002906115.3 Quercus suber | reverse complement strand
TATGTGTGTGGGTGCATTTTTAGCTCCAAGCTAAGGGTGTCCTTGTAGCCTTTGGCTTTAATTTGATGTCCCACATCAAAGAGAACTCCCCCCATTTTCTGCCTTATAGGCTGAAGGAGTAGTGTATTAATAATTCCAACACATAGTGCACATATTGGGTTCACGTACTCAGCATGCACTTGTGCATAATCACTTCTCTTATAGAGAAGGACGGATGGAAAGGGAGGCCCCCATTGCCTTCTCTATCATCATCCACACACACACACACACACACATCACATGTTGTTGCGCAGGGTGGTTGAAACCATTGCTTCCATTCCACGACGATTGGGGGGTGTCATTACCTCCAATCAATCAACTAGTTGCCAAAATTATAGAATTTTGACAATAAAATGCAAAATCTGGCATATTGCCTTTAAAAATATACCACTAGAACCAGAGGGGGTGCCAAAGGGGGCCATGGCCCCCCTAGTTTTTGAAAATTTCCATTAAGTTTCGTTTACATTTGGTAATAAATCTAAAAATTACACAAAAATGTATTTACCAACCCCCCTTAAGAAAATTTTTCTTGCTCCGCCACTGACTATAACAACTTACAAGGCATGTTTTGTTCACGACTTACCAACTTAAAGCTAAAACCTAACATAATGAAATCTTTGTCTAGATCTCAAAATTGACTTTTTTTTAATTCCATATGCCAAAAACTTTAGTTAGCACTCAAATAGTGAAAATTAGTAATGATATCAAAATTAGGTATTATCCTTATGATATGCATCATGAGGTGCACCAACACATTCCCCACACGTAACTGAATTTTGAAATCCATTTTTTGGTTCAACACCTTTGCCCACTCAATTAGCTTAGGAACCCTTAGAAAAATCCTTAGTTAATTAGGTAATAAAATAAATTAGATATGGGTGACCAATCACAACTTAAAAACCAATGGTTGTCAGCTACTTCTAAAATATGAACAAATTGCCTCACTCATACACACATCACCCAAGTCTACACTAGTTACACACTTTGCGCACATTGCCAAGAACTCTTACATGGTGGGGGTCAGGCTTCAAGATCCGTCAAATGCGAAAAAAATAAATAAAGAAAGAAAATGTAGAGATAAAGAGAAAGAGAGTTCACACACAATTAACATTTTTTTTTTTGGAGAGAGTTTTAATTTATGGTACAACCACCAGAGACTTTACCAGTTGAGCTAATTAGAATCCACCACACATAATTAGCATGGTTTGACCTTAAAAATCTATATTAATAGCAAAAAGCCCTTTACCACTACATATTTACTATTGTTTATTATAATGAATCAATTATCCATACAAGAAAATGACACCATGGAGTCCAAGGACACTGAGACACAGTCAACAAAATTAGCATTTCATGTGTAGGAAAATTAAACTTTATTTTTATGATTTATGATGATTTGCCAAACGCCCCTTTACATCCCGAGTTTGAAAATCACACAGACGCTGCGACTCGATGGCGTTTGAAAAGTGAAAGTATTTCTATTCTCCAAATGCTATGACGTTCCCATGTTAGACTGTAGTAAATGGTATCTTCTGTTTTTGTTTTCTTTATTTTCTTTATTTATTTTTCGTTCTCCATCCTCGAAAATGGCTGGTTCGTATAAACATTACGGAATACGGAAAGCCAATGGATTCATTATTTTAAACCTTTAATTTATATTACATTTTTTGTTGCTATTTACCCACTACATATCTTTTTATATTATTATTATTATTTTTTTCCTAAATAGAATAAAGTTGGTAAAAATGCAATAAATAATTGTGATAGTGTGAATAAGGCTATAAATTGAACTTCACAAAAAGGCCTTAAGAGAAACTAATTATTGGGTTATAACCGTGTCGATGCCAACTATTGTATATAATGAAAGAAAAAAAAAAAAATTTATTTGTAGGGACATTGGGCCCCAAAGCCCATTATTTATGCATATAATAGACCTAAGGCCCAAGCCGAGGACTGAAGGCATCCGAGGGGTAGTAAATGCTGTCACAAGAACCCATGTTGGCAAATGGAGAAGTCAGTTTAGATTATAACGTCCTAGGGGATTGTGCTAAGGAGGAGAGACTCCTCTACTAACCGAGGCCGAGGTCTGTAGAGGTGGTCTACCGTCTAGGAGAACATCACATAAACACTCAGCTAATACGGATAAACACTATGGGAGTTCAAGACAGGAAAGTGTCCTAAAATATCAAAAGAGAAAATTGCTACCTCCGCATTAAATACATAGCAGCTAACTCCCTGGCCATTTAATGTGGAGGTGATACCTGAACAGTGGATTTCAGTCTTATAGCTATTACATGAAGACTTATGGGAGGTATTGATGGGACAAGTATTAACACCAACCATCTAGCATGCACGTGGAAGGTAGGGATAAAAAGGAAAGACAGTATAAAGGAAGGAGGGGGCAACGAGACTAGGGATCAAAAAATCAGAAAAGAAATACTGTAGCAATCTAGAACCAGACTTGTAACCATATTTAAGAGCATTATATAAGAACTAGTCTCCTTAGACATTGCCGAGGACATTTTTTCTTCAGTCTAAACTTGTTTATCTTCACTCTTTTGTCACCAACCTACTTAACTTGTTGTTCGATTAACTAAAACCTAGTTTTCTAGCCCATTTCTCTACAAATTCATTGTTTTGGGCTTTTTGGGCCTAAGTCCATTCATATTTTGGGTTAGGAATTCAAATTTGATCCTTACATTATTAATAATAATATATAACTACTAACAATCTTGGAATCTCACCTTGTCTCTAGTTATGTAAGCATCCTTATTTTATGTTGTTTAGTTCTCAAATTTTTTTTTTTTGTGTGATAATTTGATAGTTAATGAAGGAAGCAGATTTGAATTCTAGACGTTTTTCTTGAAAGTACAAGTGAATTTGGTTACAATTTTTTACTTTTTAGTTTGTGCTTTTTGCCTCAACTATATTTCAAATAATCTAATTTTCATCTTTTTGAAAATAAGTTAGATTTTATTTTTTTTGTTTCACATTATGCAAATAAGCTGTTCTCAAATGAATTACAACTTTACAAGGTTCTTGGCAATTTCTTAAGTTTTAAAGTAGGCATGATTTTGATTATGCAAATAAGTTGTTCCCAAATAAATTACAACTTTACACGGTTCTTGGCAATTTCTTAAGTTTTAAAGTAGGCAGATTTTGATGTTTCGGATCATAATTTAAATGGTTTTGTTTAGATAAATTAATTTAGGTTGCCATGCAAACACGTTCATTATCAATCAAACACACGTGAACGTTTAATTAATGTCTTAAAGAAACAGGGAGCAATATGGATAAAGCTAAAAATAATAATTTAATAATCATATTTGTATCTTTAAAAAAAAATAAAAAAAATCATCATATATTTAAGTTTAACGTGACATTACCATCGCACAACTTTGGTGCGGTGGTCACTTCACAAATATAAGTGCTTGTGGAGTGTGGGAGCAAAAGTCGAGATTCAAGTCTCTAGGAGGGAGGTTCACACACATATATACTTAGATTAAGGTATGATAAAAATTATATCTTGTAAAAAAAAAAAAAAATTTAACGTGAATTTGAACTCGACAAAATATATGGATAATTAAGTAAGGTTTAATTGATTTGGTAGCTTTGACTTAATTAGCAGCTGGCTTTGTTCCGATTATTAATATGTTAAATAAGTACCATCTTCCTCTATTATTGCCCTCTAATCTCTTCTCTATTATTTTCTCAAAAAAAAAAAAAAAAAAATCTCTTCTCTATTATAAACAGGTATAGCACATGTGAATCCTATAATATCAGCCGTATTACTTTCATTAGTTAGTACAGATTTATTGATGCATTGACAAGCTTCTGTACGTACTATTGAATGAGTTTAAGATAACTTAATGATGTGTAGCTTCATAATTGCCTTTTGAGCAATTCAATGTCAAACCAACCTAACTAATTAGTCGTTTTTTTTTTTTTTTTTAGATGGGAATGGATTGAATAGTGGAATCCCCACCACATCCCAGTCCCAAATCCTATCCCTTACGCAAACTCAATGGGATAAATGACTGAAACCTATATCCACTTGCAGATTTTGACAGTCAAAAGCATACCGACCAAAAATACTTGGTTTACAAAGGAGACAAATGTATATCCCAAACAAAAAATAATAATATATGAAAACAACTTTTGTGACAAAACTTGCGACTGTAAATGATGGGAAAAAAAAATTTGTGGGTTTATATGAAAATGATGATTTACTAACAGTGGCAGCTCTAAATTTTTTTTCTAGGAGGGTCAATAGTGTATTGAGTTAGGATTTTGTTGTAGAAGAGTAAAAAATAAAATGAATAATTTATATATATATATATATATACAATTGTCATATTGTGGGGCAGAAAGTCAGGCAGCCTGGCCCACTTCAAACCAGGCCCAGAGGCCCATGCGAGGATGCATGTGGGGTCCGAGGATAAAAGTACATGTCCAGCCCCCAAGAAAGGTCCGAGGATGACCCCGTCCTCGACATCCGAGACCTTAGAAGTACACAAGCACCACACTACCAAGGGGGGTCTTCTTGAATATCCAAGGAGGAAAGGGCAAGTGCCACGCGTCGACAACAGGAGCACGGTGGAAGAGCAAGTCTAAAGGCGAGCTGTCACCTCCACATTAAATGCCCACAACTAACGTCCTGCCGCATTAATGAAGAGGGGATTACAGAACAGTGTTGCCTTGGTTGCCGCAACCCACAGGAAGAATGGGAAGGTGGCTGATGGGACAGTACTGGGGGCATGGTACAATCCAACGCTATGAGCTGGCCAAGGAAACTACCACGCGTGGTCATTGCACCCCTTACTAGGGCCTAGTTCTTGACCCCGCTCTCTACAAATTAATTGCAGGGCTAGCTGAGCTTGGGTCCACTCCCGTAACACACAGGGAGGCCTAAACCTGGTCCCTACACATATAATATACAATAATCTAACATAATATTCTAAATAGTATATGATACAACTATACTGCACAATAGTCTAAAAAAATTATCAATAGTTTAAAGATTGGTAAGAAAACAACAATTGAATGCATAAATAAATATAAATAAATAATTAATCATAATATTTTTCAAATTAATAATAATTTATTATAATCATATGTAATATCAATTAAATAAAAATATATGATAAAGAAGAATAGTAACACACTTAAGAGTAGGTTTGGGAGTAAACGTGAAACTAAGGAAAAAAAAAATAGTAACTTATATAAGATTTTGCTTTTGAAGTATATAGATTTTTAACAACACGTATAGTTATTTTCTTGGAATTGGAGCAAGCACTAAAAAACTTTTTGGATTCGAAAAACTGAAGATCACTTATCAAATTACATGATTTGACAAAAAGAAAACATAGAAGGGAGAAAGAGGGAATGAGAAAATAATCATAAATGTAAACATAGATTAGTTGGTTGTACAAGTGTAATTTTTTGCTGATGAAGAAGAAAATTGCAGGAAAAAATAATTTCATTTTACCATCAACAGTAAAGTAAGCGAGAATCTAGAGAGAATGTTAATTTATTTTTATTTTTTTAATAAAGGAGTAATTTTAAGAGTAGTGCTACTAACACAATATTTATGTAATAAAATCTAAGTGGTAAGTTGTTAAACGTATGTAAAAAAATGATAGAGGTGACAATTTTTTGAAGGACTTAATGAATCACAGTTACCCGTGTTATTATATTATTATGACAAAGTAAACGATAGTAGAAGACCTAGATAACAATAATTACTTGTCGTCTAAGCATATTTTACTTTCTTGGTCTAGGACTTGTGGACGGAAAGGTACAAACACATGGCAATTTGCTGGAGGGTTTAATAAATGGAAGTCAACCAGCAAAGTCGAGATGTGCGCAGTCTCACATGGAGTACGATGGTCAACGGACAAGGCTATGAATGTTAACAAGTTGTTGGGTACTGATCAAAGTTGAACAAACCATTAGGATTTTGAGACAGGTTGGGTTAGTCGCTGTAAGGGGGGAAAATTAATAGGTTAGTCAACGGCTATAGAAAAGCATGACAATGGCCATAGAAAAGCATGAAAATTGCTTATACAACTTTGGCCAAAAAAAATCAAACCTAAATAATTTACAGGACTAAACTGCCACAACGAAGCTCACATATTTTGACAAAGAACTAAAGTTATAGAAGAAAATCTCTGTCATGATTAAGTTCATGGAATATATATATATATATATATAGGGTCTGGTTAATGTGTGCTCTTAGAGCACATATTAAATCATCTATTTTTGGAAAGATTTTCTCGAAAATTGAAAAAGTTATCAATATTTTTTCAATTTCTAAGAAAAACTTTTTCAAAAATGAAAAATAATGTGTGCCCTACGGGCACACATTAACAAAATCCATATGTGTATGATGCTGTGTTGATGACGAAAACAAATTTTTTATTTTACTTATAATGTCTTATTTTACATTCCACCAATCACAACTTTTTTTTTTTACTTTTCTTATTAAAAAACTAAAGTTTAAAATAAATAAATAAAATTCATGTTGTATTATAATTAGTAAAGCATAAAGTAGAACACAAATAGTGGGGTAGGTGATTTCTATTCACTTGATGACATTCTACTATTCTTTAATAAAAATCTTCTGTACATAGTACTTTTTGTGTTTCATTTTATGCTCCACCAATTATAAGTTGTCACATAATCATTTTTTTTTCCTTATAAAATAATCAAATTTTAAAATGAAAAAAAAAAAAAGTTAAATACATGCTAAGTTATGATTGGTACTAAAGTATAAAGTGAAATGTAAAAAGTGAAACAAATGATTTCTTTTTGATAGGAAGATGATTTTTGTTCTTATGTGAGGTTTGTTTAGGATACATTTCGGCTATAACTCCACTCAAATTTTTTTTTTTTTTGAGACTTAGAAATCCACCTTGGATTAAATTTTTTTTCCTATATATATCTTTCATTTTTGCAAAATTTCAATAAAATCAGAGATTAATAGCTATGTCATTTATCAAATGTTTAAATTTCAACATTCTTTAGTATAAAATTATACATAAAAATCAAGTTTATAGATCGAATAGTAAATAACATCCAATTGTCACAAAAATTTGATATACGTGTTAAAAACATAAAGAACATGTAATCAAATGATTAAATTTTCAAAATATGTAACAATGTTAATTTTTTTTTAGTGGGAGTTGTAGCCACTGGCTAGAACCAAGTTTATAGCCAAATTTTGTCTGTCTACTTATGGGTGTGATCATTCTCTGTTAATTTATTTTTAAATAAGTAAAATAAAATTTATAACATCCACTCTAGATAATTTTCTTTATCATGAGGTCAAAAGACTCAAAACATCTTTCTTGTTATGTATAGATGGAATCTGAAAACAAATTCTTTTACTTGATAACAAAAGACTTTAGCAATGCATAATTATTCACTACTCTTAGAATTGAGAACCACTATCTTATGTTTATTGGGGGAAAAATCATGACAGAAAAATATACGGTTAATGGCCAATAATTTAATAGCTGGCGTGTTGAATTGACATGTAAAACATCATTTTAATTTGACAATTAAGCTAATTGGGTGATCATTTCGAACTGTTTAAAGAACTATAAGAGAGCATCATTCAAAAAAAAAAAAAAAATTCAAGTTGTTATCTTGATAGAATTTGGTATTCCCTTAAGTCCGACTAAGGTTTGGTATATCTATTTTTAATAACTTATTCCCCCTAATGGTTAGACTATACAATAGATAATCCTTCCTTTCCCTCGTATTTTTTATTTTTTTATTTTTTGGGGTAAAAACTTTCCCTTATATCTCACCCATGATATGAGTGGAATTTGATTCTAAGTTTTTACTATGACACAAAAAACTCACCAATTAACCAACTTGTACCCTTTATAAAATAGAAAAATAAAATAAAAACTCATATATATATATATATATATATTTTCCCTTTATTTTAATATTAAGCATCCTAGGATGGACCTCTAAACGTGCTACACACACATGACTAAAATAAACTCTCTCTCTCTCTCTCTCTCTCTCTCTCTCTCTCTCTCTCCCCTATTGGCCAGGTTTAAAAAAATAAATTATAAATATAATAGAATTTTAACCTATAATGTCTATTTTATGATGATTGTTTTTATCATTGTGAGAGACTGCAAACTTCATGTGCTCTCAAAAAAAAGATTTGGGTGCCTTTTAAGGGCACCTTTCTTTTTGGGTAAGTAGTGTGGAGTCATCACTTATTTTTTATACTAAAATAAGAAAAAAAATTAAATACAACTTTACATGACTGAATTGTTCCATTCTCATTAATTGAATAAAAAAATACAAACTTGATAAATTGAATATTACAAGGCTTTGGGTCCTAGTTACAAACTATCCAAAAATAAAAACAAAGATAAAGCCTAGGTCTACCTATCCAAAGACACTAAATTCAGAGGCTAGGTTACAAAATGGGAAGGTCTTAGGCACTCATTCCGCCAAGACAAAGTTAGGTCTTCTAGACTCTCATGACCAATGTACCCCTTTATGCATGATGTGAATAATACATTGCATACATGAGACACTTAACCAAACTAAGTAACATAAATCTATTTATGAATGTGTCCTCTTCTTTTAAGAAAATTCAGATCTGTTTTTGTGTTTTAAAAATCTCAAATCTGCATCTAAGGAAGATACCATATCTGTTTTTTTTTTATGTGAAATAAAATAAAACATGATTTTTAGAGGAGGACAACACTCATGAAATAAACCTACGCTACTTGCATTAAACAAAACAAACAAGACATCACTACTTATGAATCAAACAAACGAAACATCGCTTCTTATGACTTTCCTTTTTTATTTCAAAATCTGCTACATTTAAAAAAAAAAAAAAATCCGATCTGTCTAAGGAAGATACAAATCAATTTTCATGTTAAAAAAATTCAGATCTACATCTAATCTAAGGAAGATACATATCAGTTTATATGTTAAAAAAAATTCAAATCTGCATCTAAGGAAGACACAGTTCTGTTTTTGTGTTTTAAAATCTCAAATCTGCATCTAAGGAAGACACAAATCTATTTTTGTGTTTTAAAAATCTCAAATCCGCATCAAAGGAAAATGCAGATTTGTTTTTAGTCTTGAAAAAAAGATTTGTTAATGAGCAGATTTTTGAAACTCAAAAGGAAATCATGACAACAAAAGCATTAAGAACATATTTCAACAAAAATATTAACAACACATGGCATGAACATTAGAATTTGAAACTAAAAGAATATCTACATTATGCATCAAAATAAAAGATAACAGAAAAAAAAAAAAAAAAAAAAAAAAAAAAAAAAAAAAAAAAAAAAAAAAAAAAAAAAAAAAAAAAAAAAAAAAAAAAAAAAAAAAAAAAAAAAAAAAAAAAAAAAAAAAAAAAAAAAAAACCACCTCTTGCATGGATGTACTCTTCTTATTGAGGGAATATTTTAGGGTTCAAAGAAAGTTATTCAATTATCTTTGAAACCTAAAATACCTTGCTTACAAAAAGGAAATTCTTAAGGTTAGAGCCTCCAGAATATCTTTAACGTAAGAGAGAAAATAATAGAAAGGGAAGTCAAAAAGAGGGGAAATCAGAGAGCACCAAAAAGTATGCTGAATTTTGAGTGGCCTCCCCCCTATTTATAAAGGTTGGAATGCTGAAAAAATAAGCAAAAAATGTATGGGGGAAAGTCCTAAAAAAAAGGAGATTTGGATAAGAGTAAACTGATTTTTCAGATCAGAACAAGTTTCAGTATTTTTTGATTCTCTACAACTTTACCAAAAATAGCTCAGCTTGAATTTTGAGTTCTACTATGCCAAAAGTCCCTTGAAACATGAATTTGAAATTTGTTACTTGATTAGCATGTTTTTGAAGTGTTTTCCAACTCTAAAACTGTATTTGGACGAATTTCAAAATTATTTTCACGATAAACCTCATTCCAAAATGATAATTAGGATTCTTAAAATAATTATTTTGAATATAATTATCCTAAAAGCCTAATTATCTACAGCCTTTAAATATTATCAGCTTTTTTGTTTTAATTCTATGCAACAAATCCCACTTCAAGAAAAATACTCCACCAATCACATAAATTCATTTAATTAATTTTAATCATTAATCAATCAAAATTAATTTCAATTAATCACACGTGATTGACTTCACCCCATACAATGCATGCAGACCATGAAAACTTGATCTCATGATATCTTTCAATCCAATGGTACGATTTGGAAATCCGGCATACCGTCACAACCGTTAGAATCTTAAGATCATTTTTATGATATGCAATGAATGAATTAATGAATTTAATGAAATCATGAATTTTGGGTATATGATTGGTCATTCTAGTCTTCTTTCTTGATTAAATTATGGGTGCAAAGTCAAGTATCTACAATCATTGGGTCAAAACTTAAGAGACTTGGGAGTTGAATAAGAGATCTAGGGTTCAATCTCTGCTCTATACCAAAAACTTATTAGTGTTTTGATCTATTGATAAAGAGCTATCATTAGGAGCAGATGTCATAAGTTGAAATTCTTTCTTCAAAAAACAGGTCAAGACTTAAGATACTAATCAATTTTTTGTGTAAATGGGATTTAAATGAGTGAGTTCTAATTAACTCAACTAGTAAAGTCTCTAATATTTGAATAAGAGATTTAGGGTTCAATCCCCGCATATACCAAAAACCAATTGGCATCCCCCCTATTTATAAAGGTTGGAATGCTGAAAAAATAAGCAAAAAACGTATGGGAAAAGTTTTAAAAAAAAAGGAGATTTGGATAAGAGTAAGCTGATTTTTTAGATCAGAACAAGCTTCAGTATTTTTTGATTCTCTACAACTTTACCAGAAATAGCCCAGTCTGAATTTTGAGTTCTACTATGCCAAAAGTCCCTTGAAACATGAATATGAAATTTGTTACTTGATTAGCATGTTTTTGAAGTGTTTTCCAACTCTAAAACTGTATTTGGACAAATTTTAAAATTATTTTCATGATAAACCTCATTCCAAAGTGATAATTAGGATTCCTAAAATAATTATTTTGAATATAATTATCTAAAAGACTAATTATCTATAGCTTTTAAATATTATCAGCTTATTTGTTTTAATTCTATGCAACAAATGCCACTTTAAGAAAAATACTCCACCAATCACATAAATTCATTTAATTAATTTTAATCATTAACTAATCAAAATTAATTTCAATTAATCACACGTGATCGGTTTCACCCCATACAATGCATGCAAACCATGAAAACTTGATCTCATGATATCTTTCAATCCAATGGTACGATTTGAAAATCCGACATATCGTCACGACCGTTAGAATCTCAAGATCATTTTTATGATATGCAATGAATGAATTAATGAAAGTAATGAAATCATGAATTTTGAGTATATGATTGGTCATTCTAGTCATCTTTCTTGATTAAATTATGGGTGCAAAGTAAAATGTCTACAATCATCGGGTCAAAACTTAAGAGACTTTGGAGTTGAATAAGAGATCTAGGGTTCAATCTCTGCCCTACACTAAAAACTTATTGGTGTTTTGATCTATTGATAAAGAGCTATCATTAGGAGCAAATGTCATAAGTTGAAAATTTTTCTCCAAAAAACAGGTCAAGACTTAAGATACTAATCAATTTTTTGTGTAAATGGGATTTAAATGAGTGGGTTCTTGTTAACTCAACTAGTAAAGTCTTTAATGGTTGAATAAGAGATTTAGGGTTCAATCCCTGCATATACCAAAAACCAATTGGTGTCTTATTCGATGATAAATAGCTATTACTAGGAGTAGACGTCATAGGTTGAAACTCTTTAAAAAAAAAAAAAAAAAGGATTTAAACCACAATTCTTTTATCCTACGACAAAAGACTTTATGAGTTAAACTAAATCGCTTGAGAATTTAGGAGTTTGTTGTCTTGAAATTCAGCTATATGTAATGTTTAAATTCAAATTGTTCCTTTTTTAAAATCCAAAAGACGTCCTAATTTATTGTTGATCCCTTTGATAATTAGTATAAGCTTTCACACACACACAAATGAAGAATGGTGGCTAAACAATCGTTTTCATGGAGCCAATTCCTAGGGCTTCAACAATGGACGGACATTGTAGCTTTCATACCATGTACCAATATGCCATTGACTTGCGTACATTGATGGAATAATGCCGTATAGACTTCTTCAAATTCAATTCGCAATATCCAATATGGTATTGCTTAGAAGTCTGGTATTGCCCTGTGAAAGCTTTCTAACGATTTTTAGAACATATATTGAAACGAACCCCTTTTGTTGTCAAATCTGAAAGTACTAAATTGTTATGCTTAATTGCTTAGCCCCAAAGAAAATTCGAAATTTCTAACCAAAAAAATTTCTTTTGTGCTAACCATAGCTTGTCTTAGTGGCTAACCTAGTTTGCAGTTCAAAATCTCTTTCCCTTAAACCTTCAAGAATTTTGTACAAGAGGAGATACCAATTAATCTACAAGACCTTTGTCTAATTTACAATTTTTAATTGAGATTAAATTCATTCTATTTTTAAACCATCCATTAGAATCTTGGCAAAATTTTAAATAAAAAAAATATTAAAAACTATCATAATGACCTATTAATAAATACAATAATTATTAAGTTTCTTATGTAGACACAAAATTTAAAAGATTATAATTATTAAATTTTATTGCTAGACAAAAAATAATAATAAATATTTTGTTAAATTTTCCAGTGCATTGTGCAGACTTTTGAGTAATTTATAGTCTAAACAGCATTAATAGGTAATTATAAGAATATCCTAATTTGTTTATGAGAATATCTTAAGATCTAATTATTTTTTGGGAATATTCTTTCTTTTTCTTTTTTGTTGAGAAAAGAATATACTAATATATACTAAAACATCCTAACTTAAGCTGGAATGCTGCTATTTACTAACCCATTGGGGCATTGTGTTGCTTTACTTTCCTTACTAGCACACGGGAAAAAGAAGGCTTTCCTCGAAATTACATTCCACTATGTCTATGCGCTGCGCAGCCAATTCATGTAACACGCCCACGCTTTGGACTCCAAGTTTGACATCGTTTGAGTTTTACTGCTGACTTAGAAAGAATGAAAAAGGCAAATGTTAGTGGAGGACACAAGAACTCCTATGTTGGGACCAGCCTTTAAGTAAAAAAATCAACCCCCCTAATTATGATTTCACTAATAAATTATTATTAGTAATTAACCAATAAAAAACCAAAACCAAAAACAAATACTAATAAGATAATTAATGTGTAAAACTAACCAAAGTAAAAGTAATTCTTCTCCTTAAACTACTACCACAACTTTTATTACAATTTGTGAAGTGATTTACTGTGAGTGATAAACAACTAATTTTACATGGATTCATTACTTTTTGTCTATGACACAATCAAAAATTGCGACAAATCAAACAGTAATACTTGTTACACACAAGTTGTTATATACAGTTTTACACAACTCATTTTTGAACTGAAACCATAACTTGAAATCATCATGTTCATATTTAAAATTGTAACTTTAAGTTATGATATAGTTTTAAAAATCAGATCAAAGTGGTTGATTCAACTACAAACCAGACTTTTAATAGTTTGTATGTAATAAACACAACGCTAACCATAAAAGTTATATAAACATGCTCTCTCAAATAAAATAAAATAAAAATAAAAAAGCAAGTATGCAACGAAGAGAGAGGAAATGCGGCGTATGTATTAATTTGACCAAAAAGAGGGAAAGAAAAAAAAAAGGAGTGTGTATGCTGGTGATTACTGATTGGAAGGTTATTGGAACTGTGCATTTGACGTTTTGGTATAAATATAAGGTTGCGCCTTCTCGTTTTCTCACCATCTCAAATATTCTCTTTCGCATCCTTGCTCTGCTCACTTGCTTGCTCTCTTTACAACAAACACACCTTTTCTCTCTCTCAGTTTTCCACTCTTTCTTTGCTTCGGATTCTCAGATACATAGAAAATCTTCAGGTCAGTATTCTGTGTCCAAACATCCTATGATTCTTCTTTTCTTGGATATATGTTTTTGCTAATAACTTTTCCTGAATACGTAAATGTCTCCTGTAACAACATTTTATGTTGGTTTGTTTTTTCTTGTCCTAATGTCAATACTCAATACTATAGCTTTTTTTATAATCTAAAAAAATATAAATAAAAAAAAATAAAAAAAAAATAAAAAACCTTGAAAAATGTGACAGTTATAAAACTAGAATTTTTGAAGTAATCAAAGAACATGTTTCTTAATCATTAATATCGACAAACTATGGCTTTATCTTTTGGTGAGAAAGGGGATATCTTTTTGTGTCCAATGAAAAGTTTAAGGTAAATGATTGACACCCATTTTTAAAAAATAAATAAAAAGAAAGGTAAGCGATAATATGTTTTCTCTAACTCATTCATTTAAGTGATTTTCTTTTCATGGTTTTGACGTGCACATAACAATTATTAGCAAGATTAACGGGTCGAAATTTTGTTATTTGAACTAACGTTGGGTGTTAATCTTTCGGATTATAATCTACCTGATTTTCTTTTGAATGTTAGTCATTTTTAGCTTTACTCTGTTAATTTAAAATTTACACAGCCAAGGATCATGTAAAGCAATTAATTTTCCAGAAAGAATCTTCACTATATGCTTCAACATGTCTGAAAGTTGAGACCTTCCTTGTAGCTTAACCAATTCTACCCTCATTTCCAATTTCATCAATAGGGCTTTAATTATTTATAGAAGTCGAAGTTTTTTTCCAGTGTCTTATCTTTCTAAACGGATATATATATATATATATATTTTTTTTTTTGTTTATATTTATACTTTAAAATCTTACCTTGAAATTTTTAATCTTTTTTTCAGTGTCTTAATCTTTATTTATGTTGTTGGTTTGCGACCACTCTCATATTTTTACCTTTTACACAAAAATTAGTGCTACCTAGTTTTTACTTTTTGGTTCTTATATTAAATGTATAATTATATATTGTTTGGTAGATTTCTGTTGAATCTACAAGTCATGATGGTTCCGTGTGCTTCTTTTATGTGGGGTTGATAAGTATGTATGTGATTATCACGAGAGAGAGAGAGAGAGAGAGAGTGATTTCATAGGATTTACCTTCTTTTTTTCTTTTACTTTCCTGTAGTAATGGAGGTTTAACTCTAGAGAGAGAGAGAGACTGATTCATAAGACTTTTACGGCCATAAGCTTTTTTTTTTTTTTTAAAGCTTTCCTGCAGTGATGGAGGTATGAACTGTTCCACCGCAGATAACATTTCTTGTAGCTTCATCTTCTTGAGCCTTTTCATTTGCATAATGAGTCATTTTCTGTTATGTTTTATTTAATTTTTCTGGATGAAGCTTGCTAATTATCTGAGCTTAATGGCCCTCTAAATTTCCAAAAGAGGGGAAGAAAAAGTGGAGCAGTTGGACCTACTCTTCACGTGTTGTTTGACTAATAATACCAATTTATTCTACTTTGACAAGTCCAGTATTACATAATTTTTTTTCCTTTTCAAAATTGTCCAGATACAAGATCTTGAAGATTCAAAACGATTCTTTTCTCAAGCTGAGAACCATAAGAGATTTCTTTTTCAACATCTTCGTCATCATAATTTAAATAATCTTATGCAATGTTTTTATATTCTTCTAGGTTGTATTTATATATATCTTGTTGACCCTTAATTGTTGGGTCTTGGAATCTTAAATCAAAATTAAAACATAAGGTAATTAATGATATAATTCAATATGATTAACTAAAATAAAACCTTCCCTAGATAAGAATTTAATAAATCAGTTTGGTTGAATTCTTTCTAGTTTTGTTAAAAGATCTCATAATTTGGTGGTCACTCATGAACTTACCCTTCTTCAATTTTTGCAGAGAAGCACGCTTGTGAGAAACAGAGTGAAGAGTTTTAAAGATTTTGAGTGACCAAACACCATGGCCAAGGACAATTTACAGGTGCTAAATGCGCTTGATGTAGCAAAAACACAATGGTATCATTTTACTGCAATCATCATTGCTGGAATGGGCTTCTTCACCGATGCATATGATCTATTTTGCATCTCTCTTGTGACAAAGTTGCTTGGCCGCATATACTACCATGTTGATGGAGCAGAAAAGCCCGGCACGTTGCCTCCCAATGTCTCAGCTGCTGTTAATGGTGTAGCATTCTGTGGAACTCTAGCTGGTCAGCTTTTCTTCGGGTGGCTTGGAGATAAGATGGGCCGGAAGCGAGTCTATGGTATGACTCTCATGCTCATGGTTATATGCTCCGTTGCTTCAGGTCTTTCCTTCGGCCACAATGCAAAATCTGTCATGGCAACACTTTGCTTCTTCCGTTCTGGCTTGGTTTTGGTATTGGTGGTGACTACCCACTTTCTGCCACCATCATGTCCGAATATGCTAATAAAAAGACTCGTGGTGCCTTCATTGCTGCAGTCTTTGCTATGCAGGGCTTTGGAATTATGGCTGGTGGTATATTTGCTATTATTATTTCATCTGCATTTAAGGCCAGGTTTGACGCTCCAGCCTATGAGGATGATCCACTTGGCTCAACTGTTTCACAAGCAGATTTTGTTTGGAGGATTATTCTAATGGTTGGAGCACTTCCTGCTGCACTCACCTATTACTGGAGGATGAAGATGCCTGAAACAGCCCGTTACACAGCCCTTGTTGCCAAGAATGCAAAACAGGCTGCATCTGATATGTCAAGGTCCTTCAGGTTGACCTTGAAGCAGAACAACAAAAGGTAGAACAAATAACTGAAAAAAAGCCAATGCATTTGGTTTGTTCTCAAGGGAGTTTCTTCGTCGCCATGGACTTCACTGCTTGGGACAACAACACATGGTTCTTGCTTGACATTGCATTTTACAGCCAAAATCTGTTCCAAAAGGATATTTTCAGTGCAATTGGATGGATTCCTCCTGCAAAGACCATGAATGCCATCGAGGAGGTTTATAGAATTGCAAGGGCACAAACACTGATTGCTTTGTGCAGTACTGTCCCAGGGTACTGGTTTACAGTGGCTTTCATTGACAAGATAGGAAGGTTTGCTATCCAACTGATGGTTTCTTCTTCATGACAGTGTTTATGTTTGCCCTGGCCATTCCATACAACCACTGGACTCATAAGGATAACCGCATTGGATTTGTGATGATGTATTCGTTAACTTTCTTCTTTGCAAATTTCGGGCCAAATGCCACCACATTTGTTGTGCCAGCTGAGATTTTCCCAGCTAGATTGAGGTCTACTTGCCACGGCATATCAGCAGCATCTGGAAACTTGGGGCTATGGTTGGTGCATTTGGGTTTTTGTATTTGGCTCAAAGCCAGGACAAGACCAAAACAGATGCTGGTACCCTGCTGGAATTGGAGTGAAGAATTCACTCCTTGTGTTGGGTGGAATCAACTTCTTGGAATTTTGTTTACTTTCTTGGTGCCTGAATCGAAAGGTAAATCTTTGGAGGAGATGTCTAGGGAGAATGAGGATGAAAATGGAGGTCTGGAATTGGAACAAACATCTTCTTTTAATAGCAGGACAGTTCCTGTTTATTAGGTTGGCTCAGTGAGCAATTGCTCTCCATTAAACCCTCCCTACATTTTCATTGAGAGAAGAACGATTGTTATATTTTGTTCTTCTTCTTGTCCGTAAGCAGTTCTTAGAATAAGTCATTCACATCTTGGCAAGAGGCGTCAACTGCGTCATTTTCTTGTACTTATTGTAGTTTGTTCTTTTGCTTAATCTTGCATAACATAAGAACTTTTCTTTGTTTTTCTTGCCATATAAAAAATAAATAAATAAATAAAAAATAAAAAAATGAATAATTTCTTACCAGAGGGCTATCTCCTGCATTTTTTTTTTTTTTTTTTTCACTTAGATATGGAGAATAGATAATATGTCCTGCATAGTCTGAAAGCATTTCAGGTGCTTGTTGATGGATCAACTAATAGGCTCCATTTGTGATTAAACAACATCAATAGGTCAAAAGGGTGGAAAAAAGCTGTACAATTTATCCAAAGCATAGGTAGATGATCAAGCCTTATTAAGAGATTATTTAAATCTCTCATTCTCACTCTCACTCTCACTCTCACTCTCCCTCTCCCTGTTGGGGCTGAACTCACTCCATAAATAAAGAAGAAAAAACAATGTTGACAATTGATAAATCAATACTACGATTTCCAATTTCTAAACCATATTTCATATTCTATGGATTAGGTGTGTAATTATTTTCCTAGCGTTTTCTTTTCTACAATCTTGACTTTGAACCTTGACATCTGCTCAAAACTACTCCACTTGGACAAAAGTAAACAACTTTTTTGGTAGTTGGTTTACGACTCAAGCTCACAGTCAAACTGAAGACTTCTAAGAAGCTGATGTAAACACAATAAGTTCTTTTCTTCTCCTTGTTTTAAAAGATTTATTTGATTCGTTCATATTGGTCCTCATTTGCCTCAAGGAGACAGGTTTGTTTCTCTTTTATTCTTTTTCTTCTATTTTTTAAAGCAAAAGAATTATATTTAATTGCTGCTGCCAGGATCAACAAATTTTATAACATCTTAGAAAAGATTATGCTCAAACTCACTACAACTCTAAACAAAGTTATTGTAACAATGTTACGAGATTTTGTTGTACCATGTATTTTTCTTGATGAAATTAAAATTTTGTATCTTAATTTTAATGGTTGAGAGCATTCCCATCCGGCTTTGTATACCAAAAGTTTATGACAAATATGGGTAAACTTTCCCTAAACCGATTTGCATTAGTTTCAACAATTTGTAGACCAAATTAATTTATAAACAATACCTCAGTACAGTACCCGTAGTGAGATGTTATTCATCAATACATCCCACATCACCGTGACTGTAATTAATAATAATAATAATTATTATTATTATATAAGTGATATTTGCAATATTCAATAAAATGAGTATTCCATTAAAAAAAAAACTAAAAACATCGAGAATTGATGATGATAATTAAATAATAGATAATTCATGGAGAAAAAATTGAAAGAGACAGCACATTGAAAGATACAACAAAAGAAATTAGGACTTAACACATGTACATCCCAATTAATAACAACCTACCTTTTATATTTTACATAATTATTTTTTCAAAACACTCGCATCAAACAACTACTCTAAGCTACATTTCATTAAAATACAATTTTTTTACCAATTTTTTATTATTCTCTTGATACTATTTCTTTCCCAGTTTTTTATTATCCTTCTTCCTCAACCAAAAGCTACCGCCCCCATCAACAAAAATTTCCAGCAGATTCCTATCAAAAGAAAAAAATAATTCCAGCAGATTAATTAAAGCCAAACAAGCATGAAAATCCCAGGCAAAGCTACACCAAAACAAAATATCAGTATCCAAAGTTTTCTTTAACAAATTAAAATTTTCTTAGAAATCAAACATAAGCAAGAAATAAAAAAATTAAAAAAAATTAAAACAAACCCACAAACTTGATAAAATTAAATTCTGATCCTACTGCTGCTAGTAGCCAAGTTTATCATTGACCCTCAACAAACCCCCAAACTTCTCAAATATCAAATACCCATACCCAAATCTAAACCAAAACAGAAACCCAAAACAAATCCATTGATCTCACCCAAACTTCAACTTTAACCACAAAAATAATTCGCACAACCACAAAGCCTATCTCACCGGATCAATAACACAACCATGAAACACAAACGCCATGGAGAAAATCAAAGAAGCCTCCTCTGTCCTTCTAAATCTTGATTTAAGTTCATTCACAACCATCAAAAGAAGCCGATCTAGGTACAGAGATGGATGGGCACAGAGTGATTGTTGTTTAGACGAAGAGGGAGAGTGAGATGAAGAAGGAAGAGACTTGGGTGAGAGCTGGGTGAGACCCGATATGGCAGAGAACGAAAATGATGAGGAAAAAGAGGAGGAGAGATACCTGTTTAAGAGAGAGAAAAAGTGACTAAATAAGATAATAATATAAAAATAGGATATTAATAAAATAATGGTTTACAAAGCTATGGTAAGATCGTAATGCAAATGGTATATGTTGGTATTATCTAGCATCCATGCATCAAAAAAGCCCATTATTACCTGGCCTTTTACTTGTAAAGAAATTTACAATTGTTCTACTGTATCATCATAAATTTGTGTACTGTAAATAGTACATATTGGTATTATTTAACATTCAAGTATCAAAAAGGCCCATTACTCAGCCTTTTATTGATAAAAAAATTTACAATTGTGTTACTATACCATCACAAATTTGTGATGGTACTGTAACTCAATTGTAAAAATAAAATAATCAATTTTATTCGTTATTTCTCTTTACTCTGACTCACTCCTCTCTCTCTCTCTCTTCCAAGACCCTCCTCTCTCTCTCTCTCTCTCTCTCTCTCTCGTTGAAGGCAACAAGTTCAAGGGTTGCCATATCTCTCTCTAGTTGAAGGCATTGGCATGGACCGACATGGGTTGCTCTCTCTCTGTGCGTGGATCGGTGGATTAGCATTGGTAGAAAGTGGCAGTGTGCGTTGAAGGTGGTGGTGTGGGTTGCTCTCTCTCAACGTGAATTGGTGTTTGATGTATTATTTGGGTCGATGGGTGGTGCCGGTGTGGTGAGCGTGGGTAGGTGTGGGTTGTGTCTGGGCTGTCGCGGGTCATCTTAGTCATTGTGGGTCGTCTCATTCTTTGCTTTCTTAGGCAAGATAACCAAAGGTTTGCTCTTTTTGGTGCTTTCAATGATTTTATTGGTAAATCGATTGGTTTATTTGTCTTTGAGAATTGGGTGGTGTGACTGGGAAGCTTGGCTGAATTAGGTGATTTGATTCTATTGGTAAATCAGTTGGTTTCTCATTCTTTGATTTGTCTTTGAGAATTGGGTGGTGTGACTAGAAAGCTCGGTAGTGGAGTTTGGATTTTGGGTTTGTTATGATTTGCTAGGTTGATTTGGGTGGTGCAACAATGGTGGGGTGGTGGTTGTGTTTTTTATGATGGTGGTGGCAATTTGTGTTGTTGATGATTGGCAGGTAGTGGGATGGTTGTGTTAGGTTCTTGGTGTGTTCACAATTCAGAAAGATAGAGGGAGGAAGAGAGACAAAAATTAGAGAAAGGAGAGAGATGGTATTGGATTGTATATTTTATTGTGTAAATATATTATTTTAATGTGTTGGGATGTTAGGTGTGTTGTAAGATTGTATGGTATAATAGATAAAATAGCTTTTGAGGTGGTAAAATGAGATTTTTTTTTAAGAATCCGGATGCTAATACTCTAACCATTGTCAGGGGCAGAAAAGTTTTCCCTCTAACAAATGAGTTTGTTGTTGAGTTGGGGGCCTAACCCGAAACTTGACAATGGGCTTGAAGCACAACCCAAAGGCTATCAGTGAAACTTTTGAGAGATTTGCCTTTTTTATGCTTGGGCCTAGGTTAGGACTAGCAAGGATTATGGGAAGGCCCAAAACATTTCCTATAGCAAACATGTCAGCATAACATAAAAGCCCACTATAATAAAGAAATAGCCTAGCAGTAAAATATTCCAACCATAAAATAAGTCAGAACTTAATAAACTTCTAACCGTTAGTTATTTCTGAACGGTTTTAGACCCCTTAAACCAACCAGATTAACCTAGTTAATTAGCCAAGTGATTAACTTAGTCAAATTATGCAAATCTAGGTTATCACAATCAAACAATCATATCAAGAATATAAAGCAGTGGAAAAATAACTAACACAAGATATGATGACCCAGGAAACCACAAGGTAAAAACCTGGGAAGGATTTGACCTAGCTATCTTCAAGACAAACTTGAATCCACTATCTTGAAAGAATCGAAGTTCATACAAAAGGACTTACAAGCTCCCCGCTTGACTTCCTAATGCTACCCACCAATAGAACTTACTGACACGACCACGTGCAAGTTCCAAATCCACGGACTCCTTCTTTTTGGATTCTCCACAAGATACAAGCACCCGCACTTGTTATTCTTTAAGTTTCAATGGCAGCAACTGAGTTGATCATCAAGATGTTGAAGTAATCTCTACCTTGAAAACCCTAAGTTTATGTGAAGGAAAACTCCTTAAAGATCTCACAAGAGATTCACACAAACCGCAAAGTATGAGCAACAATATAACCAAAGCAACTCTCAAAAACGTGGCTAGGGTTTTGTTTTATACCTAGAGCAAAAACAGAAAACTCAAAACGTTTAATGAGATAGGGCTAAGTTGAAAATTCTGAGAAAAATATTCTGGCCGACTTTCGATCGATCGAGTCTAACTTTCGATCGATCAAGCCAGACCGAAATGCACCAATGCATTTGCAGTCTTTTGATTCCAACTTTACATAAATTAAACAACTTTGAGCAAGCCTAAACAAGACTAAACATATTGTTTTGATCATGGTTTGCCAACATTACACATTAGAGTTCTAAATACATCAAATTCTAAGTCTTTAGAACCTAACAAACTCCCCATTTGGCAATCCATGACAAAACACAACTTAAAAGCTCAAAGTTTACAAATAAAAGCCCTTTTTAAAAATAATGCTCATAAATACAAATTCAATCCTAACTACTATCCATCAGTTGCAAGTGTAGACCGCAGCTCAATTGAATCAACCTGTATATTCCTGAAATACTCAACAAACGCATAAACGCATGTGTGACAGAAAACAGTAAATAAATAGATATGACATTCTTGTATGGTCCACACAACACATAATAAAGACATATATCAATGAATAACTCATAAATATAAATCAATATGTAGTGAACACAAGAAACAAGAATCATGTATATCAAAAACAATGTAACTCCCCCTATCATGAATAGCCCCAAAAAAATGATATACAAAGTGAAACACCTAGATACAATCTAATATCTCCACTAGTTCCGCAAAACAAAAGAAATACTCCCCCTAACTACAAAAACTCCTCTATAGTATCAAAACTCTACTCCCCCTTTTTATGACAGAATGCCAAAGGACAATCAAATGCCATCATCAAAAGGAGGTGGTAAGTGTGAACGAAGATGCGCTAAGTCGGCTCGCAAAGCACGAATCTCATCAAGCAAGTCCACCAAAATCTGACCATGAGCTACCTGAACGGTTATGATAGTCTCCAAGATACGACATATATCAAAGTCATCCGAAGGAGGTGGAGGAACATCAGCAGCAGCAGCATCACTAACAGGATCAGGAACATCCTTACCGGCAGGACCTGTAGAAGAAGAAGGAGGAGGTGTGCTACCAGAAGGCTCAGACCTAGGGTGTTTAGAGCCAACTCGAAAATGAGCAGCCCTCTGTCTAAGAAAAGACGCACCTATAGGAGCAATAACATGTACGGGCTCAGAAGAAGGGAAACCACCAAGATCAAGATATAACAAAATCCTATGAATAAAAATAGGATGGACAAGAGCATAAGGGGAAGATGAACTTCTATAAACTTTGTTCAAAGAATGAAAAAACAAATGAGAAAAATTGATAGGAGCATCAGTAACAAGAGCATACAAAAAGACACACCGCTCGAGAGGAATGGTGTGAAGATGAGAAATAGGCCAAATAGAGTGACAAGCTATCCTAAAGAAGAGATAGTGCAACTCAGTTAGCTCAGCAGTGGTGATCCGAGGAACAGAACCCCACTAGATAGAAGACCCAATGATGTAAGACATGACATCACTCAAAAGAGGAGACTCATCATAAAGGTAGACAGGGTGTTGGACCAAAGGTACCCCTAGAGCATCAGCCATTACTGTAGGAGTAATGGTGTACTCTACACCTCGTATCCAACTCTTTACCAAAGTGTTGGAATCATAGACGCGGATAGAGATGTTCGAAAAGAACTCTCTAATCAGGGTAGCTAGAGGAGGAGGATCAGAAATATCCAATAGATGTAACCAGCCCCGACGCTCAAAATTTACTCTAATGGCAGGATCAAGCTCATCTAACACAACAGAATGCTCAGTCCAAATCTTTCTCTTAAGGTTTAGTTTCTCAAAAATCTCTTGGTTTTTCTCACTTGAAAACCTTCACGGTCAAAAGAAGGTGGGGGAGGAGAAGGTGAGGGAATAGACTTTTGAGCTCTAGTCTTCCTAGGCATAGTGCTAAGGAAAGAACAAAGACACAAAGGTAGAACCAAAAGAACACAAACCAAGGGCAGACTGCAAGTTAGCACAAAAACATATAGAACAAAAATCTATATGATGCATGAACAATTTCAATGTCATGATGCATGTTCTAATGCAGTAAACTAAGTTCAATTTCACAAAATTTGCTTGAGCATAGAGTTTCTAACAAAAACCCCAAAATTGAAAACCACTTGTTAAGATTTTTTTAAAAAAATTTGACTAATTGATCATCACATATGTTAGAAAACAGATCAGAATGATAAATTTCATCAAAACAACAAGCCAATTTCATCAAATTTAACCCAATTGAACAAAATTCCCAATTCAGATCAATTTCAAACCCTAGAATTTCCAATTTTCACAAATCACAAAATTGATCAAATTAAATCATCAACAGCAAGTTTATATCATATCTCAACAAAAACCCAATGATCAATTTCACTTAAAAAGGGTTGAATCATGAAAATCCCCAAAAAATAATAGGTCTGAAAATCTCAATGAATAATGCATGAAACTTGAAAATAAAAGACAAAGGAGGGGTAAAATGGACATACCGGCCTTAGAAGACAAAAACCTTGCAAAAGATTCGAAGAAAAACGAAAAAAAATAGAAGCTTTAGCCTTGTTGAGTCGGAGAGAGAAAGAAAAAGGTTTGAAACTTTTTGAAAAGTGATTTGAACAAGTCAAAGTCTGATATTTCAAAAACCTGATTCGCGATATTCGATTGATCGAAAATTACATTCGATCAATCGAATCAACTCGAGACTTTTGAAGGATTTTAAACACATTTTCAATCGATCGAAAAACTGAATGGATCGATTAAAACAGGCAGAGGATCGCAATTTAAAAAAAAAAAAAAAAAAACACAGTTTTGAAAAAGAATAAACACATTTTTGACACAAACTCCTCAAAGCATTAAAATTGAAGAACAAAATGCATAAGTATGAGATGAAACGCTTTTTCAAAAACCCAATTTTTAAGCCTAGATTTTCAAAGAAAAATTCAGCCATTCTCCCTTTAAATTCTAAAGCAACAAAGCAGTTGAGCATAAATCTCAAGGCATTTTTTTCAAACTTGGTTGGTCAGACAAAAAACACACACAATAACATGTACAATGTTTAGCAAAGAGTAATTTGTGTAGTGTGTGAAACTAGCAAAAACTTAAGATACATATGAGGTGATATGTGAATAGCAATCAATCACAAAGTCTACAAAATTCATCACATAGAATTCAAAAGAGACTATCACCTAAAGAGTTACATCATATTACTCTCACATCTCCTAGAACATAAGCTTGCAATCATGTAAGTTTCTTGAATTTTGCCTCATAATGTACACACAAATTTTAGTTATGTGATTTGGCATCAAGCCTCATAGTACACACCAGTTTTAATTATGTGAATTGGCATCAAGCCTAATAGTACACACCAATTTTAAACATTAAGCAATTAAACTGAGGATACACCTTATGTTTTTTTTGTGCATGTGCTACACTTTCTCGAGCATAGAATCTTATGATATGTACTAAGGTGATCATGATTGGCTAGTGAACAGTGGTGAAATGGTTATTTATGCCTTTCTTAAAAGGATTAAGTCCGACAGTCAAATAACATGTGACTTCAAGATTAAGACAAAGTGATAAGCACCATAAACATCTTTCCCACACAACATGCACTACAAAGCTTCAACTAGTAAAGTGCGATAGATAATGCTCATCAAAGCTAAACAAGGTACACAAGATATGTTATCAGTAAATAGATTGACTAACCTTGTTTTCAAAAACCAAGAAAATAATGCCAAACACAATTTGCTTTCCTCCTTTTTTTTATTTATTATTATTTTACTTTAAAAGAGAAAACAAATAAATCTTAGAATGAAATGCATGAATGTTATGTAATGCAAATCCTAGAAACAAAAATAGCATAAAAACCAAAGAACAATGGTCACAAAAGAGTAGAGCAAAGAAGCACAAGGACCATGTTAGAAAGACTCAATTAGATCGAGTTTTTTGCATCCAAAACCTTTTAGATGCACCATAAGCATTGGAGTTCCTATTCACGTTCGAGTGATTTCCAACTCCAAGACTGGAATAAAAGTTTAAAGTCTTTACCAATTTACCAATGAGTGTCATAGGATCTTGTGCTTGAGGCACAAACACTTTTGGTTTGTTTGCTCTCTTAACAGCTTGAAACTTGTAACAGTTAGGACGGATGTGTCCAGATTTTCCACAAAAATGACAAACCCAAGCAGGTTTACCTTGCATCTTGTCCTTAGAAAGGGTAGACTCTTTAGGTTTAGACTCTCCCAGATCAACCCTAATCTTCCTAGGAGGTGAAACTTCTATAAGTTTGCCAACCTCACTCACAGGGGGTTTGAGAGTTTCACTCACAATCTCACTCACGGAAGGTTCAAAACAAGATGAAGGAACAAAATTCGTGGAATTATGAGCAGACACAAAGATGCTTTCAACATAACCTAAACCAGATTTGTCAGAAGGATACTTTTAAACATTCAGCATTTGATCAAGTTTAGAACTAGCAAATCTAGTAACTGATAAATCATATTCCAAAGTTTTAACTTTATCAAGCAAGAGCATATTCTCAAATTTCACATGGTTCAAAAGATCTTTAGCATCAAATAATTTAAGAAGCAAATTCTTCTTATCAAGTTCAAGAGATTCAATTTTTTTCAGGCCAAGTTCAACATTCATAGCATCCTTTGCAGCAACTTTGCGAAGTTAATTATAGGCCTTTTGAAGATCTGCATCCTCAAAGAGTTCCCCATCAGAAGGGTTCTCTTCAACAGACACGCATTCATTGACTACAGCAGTAGCAGTGAAAGCAATGAAGTTTTCATCGTCGTTACATCTAGACTCATCATTAGAAACCTCATTATTACTAAGAGTTACAGCCATAGCTTTACCCTTAGACCTCAAATAAGTAGGACATTCAGGCTTAACATGACCATACCCTTGACACCCAAAACACTGAGCACCCAAAGAATTGTTTGAAGATTAACTAACTTTTTCTCTAGGTTTTTCAAAGTTATTAACCTTAGTAGGATCATTCTTCCTAAAATTTCTAGGTTCAGTAGTGTTTGTATTTCTTGCCTTTCTATTGTTATTCCTAAGAAAATTTCTAAAATTCTTGGCAAGGTAAGCAATCTCTGTAGCAGAGAGCTCATCATCAAATCCACCAACATTAACATCATCAACAGACTTAAGAGCCATTGATTTGGATTTGTTAGCTTTGTGTAAGTCTAACTCATAGGACTGAAGAGATCCTACAAGCTCATCAACAGGGATGGAATCCACATCCATGCTCTCAGTAATGGCAGTCACTTTGGGTCTAAAGTCTTCAGTTAAAGATTTAAGAATCTTCCTAACAATTTTAGGTTGATCATAGATTTCACCCAGACTAAAAGCTAAATTAACAATATTATTCAGTTTAGCATAGAACTCATCAAAAGATTCATCATCAGACATCCTAATGCTTTCAAATCTAGAAGTCAATTGCTGCAATTTATTAATCTTAACTGCCATTGTGCCTTCATGCACAGTCTGGAGGATTTTTCAAGCAGTGTGAGCAATCTCAACATTTGAGATTCTCTTAAATTTCTCCATAGAAACAGCATTAAAGATGGCATTCATAACTTTGTTATTGAACCCAGCTGCTTCTTTTTGAGAAGTTTGTCACTCACTCACATGACTAGTGGGCTTCTCCCATCCGTACTCAACGAAATTCCAAACCCTCTCATCAATAGATTTCAGGAATGCTTTCATCCTTACTTTCCAATAAGCATAGTTATTCTCATCAAAGTGAGGAGGAACAACGAGAGAGTGTCCATGTTCCATGACAACAGGGGTTAAGGATTAGCTCAGAGATCAAAAGATCTCAAACAAGAGAGCTACCTGCTCTGATACCACTTGAATAGTTTTGGACCCCTTAAACCAACCAGATTAACCTAGTTAATTAGCCAAGTGATTAACTTAGTCAAATTATGCAAATCTAGATTATCATAATCAAACAATCATATCAAGAATATACAACAGCGGAAAAACAAATAACACAAGATATGATGACCCAAGAAACCACACGGTAAAAACCTAGGGAGGATTTGACCTAGATATTCTCAAGGTAAACTTAAATCTACTATCTTGAAAGAATCGAAGTTCATACAAAAGGACTTACAAGCTCCCCACTTGACTTCCTAATGCTACCCGCCAGTAGAACTTACTAACACGACCATGTGCAAGCTCCGAATCCACGGACTCCTTCTTTCTTGGATTCTCCACAAGATACAAGCACCCACGCGTGTTATTCTTTAAGCTCCAATGGCAGCAACTGAGTTGATCATCAAGATGTTGAAGTAATTTCTACCTTGAAAACCCTAAGTTTATTTGAAGGAAAACTCCTCAAAGATCTCACAAGAGATTCACACAAATCGCAAAGTATGAGCAATAATACAACCAGAGCAACTCTCAAAAACGTGGTTAGGGTTTTGTTTTTATACCTAGGGCAAAAAATAGAAAACCCAAAACATTTAATGAGATAGGGATGAGTTGGAAATTCTGCAGAAAAACATTCTGGCCGACTTTCGATCAATCGAGTCTAACTTTCGATCGATCAAGCCAAGCCGAAATGCACCAATGCATCTGTAGCCTCTCAATTCCAACTTTACATAAATTAAACAACTTTGAGCAAGCCTAAACGAGACTAGACATATTGTTTTGATCATGGTTCGCCAACATTATACATTAGAATTCTAAATACATCAAATCTTAAGTCTTTAGAACCTAACAATGTCATAAATTAAGGAAAGTATTTACATCTCCGAAGTCATCATTTAAGGGATCCATTGAAAGAAAGTCCTCCATTAGAATAACATGAGAGAAAAACTCTATGGTCACAAATACATTATAGGCTTCAATTGTAAAGGATAACAAATACTATGGGGTCCATTATAGCAAATAATCGAAAAGGCTTAGTGTGAGAGAGAGAGAGAGAGAGAGAGAGAGAGAGAGAGAGAGCTAGCGTAGCAAGATCGTTATTATGTCAGGATATGCTCATGGATATAGTATATGTAGTGAGTACCGAAAGTCATTTTAGTAATATAAGTAATGAGAGAAAGAGTATTTAGCAAAGTTATTGGGACTTTCTACTGGGAGATTGACAAGAGCTTATGAATTGTGATATAAGGGGCATTTGTGAGTTAAGGGCTAAAGAGCTTAGTTTCTAAGTTGGAAACTAAGAACTCTGAAGCTCAGAATCTCACTAAGAATTTAAGAAGATAATTAAAGGGAGGGGGAAATAGAGAAGTTTATAAAAGAGTTGTTCTTCTCTGTTTGTGTTTCTCGAGGTGTTTGATGAAGGGCTTTATTTATAGTTGAGTTTAAGGGGCTGTTTAGAAGTAATCTTAGCTAAAATTTGTCTCAATATTCAAAAAATCCTCAAAAACTCATTCCTAGGATTTGGCCAAGAATGGTATGTTCAATTTTAAGGTGTTCTTGCTGTTTGGGGGTAATAGCAGCTGGAGTTTTGACTAATATTAAATGCTGGATTTTCCTTGGCTATTGAGATTAGAGCATGAATTAAGGCTAATGATCTTGGTAATTTGTTGCTAGTGTCAGAGTTCCTAGGGTAGATTGTGTCACCCCAAGCCAAGTGTCAATCTTGGAGCCCTCTACTAGAAACTCTGCTGGATATCTCCTTAGTGCCCTGCAAACTACATTTCCCTAAGCTTCCCCATCTGGGTTCATGTGCTTGGTTTATGAACCAAAAAACATACATTTTTGGCAAGGTAGTGAGCTATTCATAAGTGATTTCAGAAGGTTCCATGGTCTAGTCATGGCAACCCCTTGTTCCTTGGCCAATTGTATTGGAGAAGAGAGAGAGCATGGTTAGCTTCAACCTTCACAGCTTTATGTCTTGTCAATAATCATGAAAATCAGCTTGCCAAGGAAGAGTTTAAGCTCAGCTTGACAAATGTCCCTCTAACTTGATTTGACAAGCTGAAGATAATTACAGTGGGTCCTAGCTGTCAGTTTAGTTGTGCTGATTTAACAAGCTGAAGGTGATAGCAGTGGGTCCTAGCTATCAGTCTAGTTGTGCTAAAGCTTGACTTGTGGTTGGTTTAACCATTTTAGTTACTCATGTGAGCTTTAGTTGCTGGGATTTGGCACATGGGCTAGACTATCTCGGCTGGGCCTTGTTATTGGCCTTCTTGGGCTTGTTGATCCCTACAAAGTGAGTAGTTTTGCCATGGGTTTGCAATACACATGGGCTTTGTAGTTAGAATAATTTATGGAAAAAAATAAGTATAATTCCCATAAATCTTATAGAAGAAATAGTTTTGAAAGATGGGTAATATTTCATAAGTAATTTATGTTTCTCATGAGTTAGGGAATTTAGTATATCAACATATGCTTTTGCCAAAGAATAGTTTTGGGCTATGAGCTTAATATAATTCTTTTGCCAAATAATATTTGGGCTTTGGTAGAATAATTGTTTGTCCAATAGTTTTGGGTTTTTGATAAAATGTTGCCAAAGTGACATTTGGCCAAAATAGTATTGGGCTTTTTGTAAAAGTTGCCAAAATAATATTTAAGCTTTTTGTAAAAGTTGCCAAAATAGCATTAGGCTTTTTGTCAAAGTTGTCAAAATAGTATTTGGGATTTTTATAAAAGTTTCCAAAATAATATTGGGCTTTTTGTAAAAGTTTCCAAATTAATATTGAGTCTTTTCATAAAAGTTGCCAAAATAGTATTGGATATTTTGTAAAAGTTTCCAAAAACAGTATTTGGGCTTTTTGTAAAAGTTGCCAAAATAGTATTTGGGCTTTCTATAAAATTTTGGCAAATAATATTGGGCTTAATAATATTTTGAGATTTTGTAAAAGAAATTGTCATGTAGTAACGGGCTTAGTAAGAGTGTCGTATAGCAACGGGCATTGTAAGAATGTTTGTATGGGCCCAAGTTGGGTAATATAGGAAATGTTTGTGGGAACCCAAGTTGGGTAATAATAAGGGGAATATTTGGGAGAGCACAAGTTGAATAATATGTGAGAAATATTTGGGTAATATATGAGAAATATTTGTGAGGACCCAAAATAATTTATGGGACTTGTATGAGTATTTTGGTGAGTGGGCTAATGAAATTAAGACCTAAAAATTGTACCTCAACAACTATGTAAATATATGTAGCTAGTTTGTATATATGCACACTTTTACACTTGCTGATGTGGTGTAATTTTAGGTGATATTGTGTAAAATTTTGCATTTTTTTGTATTTTACATAGACCAGTGCAATTGCTCTAAAAGGGTTACTATATAGCTTTTTGGCTATGGCCAACTGGCCATGTTACCAACAAAAAGGTCTTAAAAGCCTCTATTGCCAAAGTTCTTTGCACTATCGTGATACAAAGAGCAACCCAAAAATAGGTAGTTGGCTATGGAATATTAGAAAAGACATGTAAATCTTGCAAGATCATCATATTCTGCCATTTTGGTCTCTTCTTCCTTTGCCCCAGTAAACATACTTCTTTTGTTTTCATTATAGTGAAACCTTGTCTGTGTATCATTTTAATTCTTAGTAGGGATTGAATAATTGAGAATTGTTCTAAAATAGAGGACATATATGTAGGCAAGAGAATAAAATATGAGGATTATATTATATCTAAATTGCTTCTTGTCTAATGGTCATACTCTTAGTGTCTCTCTAATTTCCTTGGTACATTACAATGGGAGCGAAGGCTCATATATATAGGCAGAAAAAGAACTGATGAAGCAATTGCAAAGGGGACAAGATCCCTTAAAGTTGCTGCACCCATTTAATGTGATGGACTTATGTCCATCACCTGTGAAGAGTAAATAGTTTATATCAAAAGGGAATAGTGTAAAACAAAAAGTGAATAGTATATGACACTCTCCCTTGAATGACCACTCATTAAGAATCTGCCTCGTTAATACCTTGCCAAGGAAAGACCCATTTGGAAAAAACCAGTGGCGAAGGAAAAAGAGTAAAGTATTCTAGTGAGTTTTAAGTGCCTTTAGATTGCCTCATTAAAACCTTGCAAAGGAAAACCCAGTGGGAAAAACCTAAGCGAAGGAAAAAGAGTACAATCAAGATATATCATTTTCTCCCCCTCATTAGTACATATATCTTCAAAGATCTTTAAGTCGATGCATGCCAGTGTTATGTACTATCTTCTTAAACGTTGCAGCTGGTAATGACTTAGTAAATAAATCTACCAAATTGTCACTTTTAAATAAATCTACCAAATTGTCACTTGACTGTATTTGCTTGACATCAATTCATCATTCTTTTGGAGCTCATGTGTATAAAAGAATTTTGGTGAAATATGCTTGGTTCGATCACCTTTGATATATCCTCCCGTGATTTGAGTATTACAAGTAGCATTGTCTTCATATAAGATTGTAAGGCTTTCTTTGATTGACAAGTTGCATTTTTCTCGAATGTGCTGAATTACTAATCTTAGCCAAATGCACGCATGACTTGCTTCATGGATCGCAATAATCTTCGAGTGATTAGAGGACGTAGCAGATAATGTTTGCTTGATAGATCTCCATGAAATGGCAATGTTGCCACAAGTGAACAATAACCTGTTTGTGATCGGCCTTTATTGGACCTAGCGTAATACATTCTTGATTTCATTGATATGTCTTTGAGTTGGTGCAGAACTATATCTTGCTAGCAATTTTACTGAGAAGGAAAAGTCAGGTTGTGTGCAATTTACAAGATACATCAAAAATCCAATTGAACTAAGATATGGTACTTAGGGACCAAGAATTTCTTCATCATCTTCTCGAGGACGAAATGGGTCCTTTTTGACATCTAGTGACCTACCCACCATTGGAGTATTCAAATGGTGAGCTTTATTTTTAGGAATTTTTTTAGTACCTTTTCTGTGTATGTTGACTGATGAACAAAAATTCTATTTGGAAATTTTTCAATTTGCAATCCATGGCAAAATTTTGTCTTACCGAGATCTTTCATCTCAAACTCATTCTTTAAAAAATTTGCGGTTTTTGTGGGCTCTTCTGGAGTCCCCACAAGATTTAACTCATCAACATATATCATGACAATAGCGAATTCGGATTCTTAGTTTTTAATAAAAACGCATGGGCAATTGGATTATTCACAAATCCTTCTTTTAATAAGTATTCACTGAGGCGATTGTACCACATGCGTCCGGATTGCGTTAATCCATATAAGGACCTTTGTAGCTTGATAGAATACATGCTTCGGGATGTGAAATCATATGCTGTAGGCATTTTATATCCTTCAAGGATTTTCATGTATATATCATTATCTAATGATCCGTATAGATATGCTATGACCACATCCATTAAAAGCATGTCTAAATTTTCTGTTACCACTAAGCTAATAAAAAATATGAATGTAATTGCATCCATTACAGGAGCATATGTTTCCTTATAGTCAAGACCAGGCCTCTATGAGAAGCCTTGTGCCACAAGTCGTGCTTTGTACCTCTTAATTTCATTTTTTTCATTGCTCTTTCGTGTAAATACCCATTTGTATCTGATAAGCACTACACCCTCAGGTGTTTGGACTACAGGTCCAAATACTTCATGTTTCTCAAGTGAATTTAATTATGTCTAAATTGCCTCTAACCACATTAGCCAATCATTTTTACGTCGACATTCTTCGACAAATTCTAGATCATTACTTTCAGTAATGTCAATGGCAACTTTGAATGAAAATACGTTGTCGACAACAATTTATTTCTATCCCATATATCTCCAGTACTCACATAATTTATTGAGATCTCATTATTTTCAAGTACCTGATCCTCTTCAAGTGACTCCTCTTTAGAAGGGTCATTTTTAGAGGGTTATTTTTAGGAGAATTATGAATTTTGAATAGATCAATTATTTTTATTGCCTGTTTCATGGGTATAGCTTCTTTAGGAGCAACAACTTGTTTTTCTTACATTTTTCTCTTTCTAGAAATTTTATCTTTAGCCCCAACAGGTCTTCCACGCTTCAGGTGTGGTTTAGACTCATTTGTTGTTGTATTAATGGATTATCCTATAGGGACTTCAATCATTGTTGGGGTATTAGCATTTGGAATTTAAGATTTTACCGTTTTCTTACTGTCAATGAATACATCCTGTAATTGGTTTGCAATACTTTGCAAATAAATAATCCTCTAAACTTCAAGTTCACATTCTTTTGTGCAAAGATCGTGATGAGATAACGTCAAGGCATTCCAAATTATCTCTCTTCATGCTTCTGGCAATGACTTTTTTCCCCTTAATGTTGGGAAGACTATTTCATCAAAATGACAATCATCAAAACGTGCCTTAAAAACATCACCAGTTGAATGTTAAAGATATCTAATAATAGATGGAGAATCAAAACCAATATATAAATTCCAAATCTACGCTTAGGACCCATTTAATGCATTGTGTGTTGAAAAAATATGGTTTGTATCACATACAAAACATACATAGCGAAAAATTAACGAATATACTTCATTCGCAATTGATAACATGTACTATGTAAATTTCAGAATTTAAGAACAAGAGGGCATACCTTGGTGTGGAGAAATTCCAAACCAAAGATTAGAAGTACTTGGGAACACTTTTAATATTCACTCCAATTCCACTTATGCCTAAGAAGTGTGGTCTCTCAATCGGTTTATATGTATGTGTTCAAGGGAGAATAAGAGAGTGGCTTACACTCACATACACACCATTTCATTCTCTTACTAAATTCTATATGTTCCTCTCATTATATATAACTAATTATCTAATTGGGCTAGCCTTTTGGGCCATTCCAATTGAGCTTTAATATATGGCTTGGAGTGGGACCAAAAGAGACAAATAAGACACTAGCTCAAACGGGTTTTGGGCCTCTCTGTCAACTCTTGACAAGCCCAAAATTACCATTAATTATATTTAATACTACTATATAAATATAATTGCACTCTAGGACTTATTAATAAATTATATCCCAAGACTTTATTATACATTCAACCACTTCATTAAAATATTCGTAGTAATACAAAGTCATGAATGTTGACTGTCACTTTGAAGATTACTACATCTTAATACTTGAGTACTCGGTTTAATCCTTTAAACTTATCTTAGGCCTAACACTCTGAATAATCAAACCCATTAAACTTATCTCAAGGGAATATTTTATATCTCTATTGAAAGATTATGAATTCTATCTTGAGAATATATGTTCCTTTAACACTAAATGTGGTTGCCCAATATACAGAGGTTTTGATTGTGATTTTAGATCCCACTCTTGATATATCAAAACAATCTACATTTCATGATCATGTTCATTATTCTCTCAAGATTAAGAGTTGATGTAAATAGAAATCGTGAGATTTATCATTCATTTGACAGTCATTAGTAGAATAATAAATCTCATAACAGTCCAATTCAATATGTCTTAACACTTAAAACATATCAACATATCAACTAAAAGTCTCCACTTCCATGTTCAAGATAAATCATCTTAGTTGATTTGTTATAGTCTTCGCAGATAAAATACCCAATTTCATCACCAACTACGAATTAAAATTTTAACTAAATTACATAAATCACATACTATGCATCTCATGGACTATATGATAATGTCAAAATATTCATGTTGCCATTATTTTAGATAATAATAAAACAACTTTATTAATAACAACATAATGTCATTGTCATACATAGCATCATACAACAGGATTTAAAAGGCACATATCCTAACATTGTGGAGGTGAAATTGGAACATATGCAGCACAAACAAAGATTCAAAAGTGAGAAACATTTGGTTGTTGACCACAAATAAGTTGCATTGGAGAGTGTTTACGGTAAGCAGTTAGTTTAATACGAACTAATGATGCGGCGTGTAATCTGGCATGTCCCCAAGCAGAAACAGGTAATTTTGTTTTCAAAAGCAAAGTACGAGCAATCATTGGAAGTCTTTTGAACAATGATTCAACTAAACCATTTTGATTGTGTGTATATGTAAAAGGTGTTCAACATCAATTCCAATTGACATACAATAGTCATTAAATGCTTGAGATGTAAATTCACCTGCATTATTAAGCGAATTTTCTTAATTGGGTGATCAGGAAATTGTGCCCACAACCTAATGATTTGAGCAAGCATTCTAGCAAATGTAGCATTCCTAGTAGAAAGTAGACAAACATGTCACCATCTTATTGATGCATCTATTAACACCATAAAATATCTAAATGATCCACAAGGTGGATGTATAGGTCCACAAATATCTCATTGAATTCTTTTTAAGAAAGATGGAGATTCAATATCAATTTTTGAAGGTGATGGTCTGATAATTAATTTTCCTTGAGAATAGGCACTATATGAATAGTCACCTAGTGAAAGAATCTTCTGGTTTCATAAGGGGTCTCCATGGGAGCTTTCAATGATTCTATACATCATTGTTGATCCTGGATGTCCAAGACAATTATGCCAAAGCATAAAGATCCTTTGATTAGAGTACTTCTAGTGCACTGAAACATTTGCTTTAATTGATCTCAATGTAGTATAATATAACCCAAAAGAGAAAATAGGCAATTTTTCTAGTATGAGCTTTTGGCTCGAAACCATCGAAGTAATATAAAGATATTCTTCACTGCTTCATTATTGGCTTCAATTTAATAACCATTACTTCGTATATCCTTAAAGCTAAGTAAATTTCTTCTAAATTTAGAAGAATACAAAGCATCATCAATACAACATTTTGTGCCCTTAAGCAACATGAATTTTGCTCTTCCAGAGCCTTCAATTATGTTTGATGAATCATATATAGTATTTACCTTAACTTTGATTAAAGTTAAGCTTTGAAAGTACTTCTTAGCTTTAAGTTTTGTTTGCGCTGTTGCACTGTTTGCTAGACAAAAATCCTCCTCAATCATCTTGGAATTTAAGCCATGAGTAAGATCCATGTCTTTTCAAGTATGCAAAACATATACTTAGAATTTTAATACTTTGAAAGAAAATAAACACATAATGAAGAAAATTTAAACTCATTAATGATAATTAGAATACAAAGTAGAGTAATGATATTGAACAATTAACATGTAGAGATATAAAAAGATCATAAGGAGAATACAAAGGAAAAATAGGAAAATCATATTGCTAATACCAAATCTGTATCTCTATCTTCTCTCTATTTTCTGATGTGTTTTACAATGGGTGTATACAAAGCTATATACAGAAGAAAGTGGGAAAGCTTTAGCAGATGAAAGCTTACCATTTGTGGGACAAAATCGCTTAGATCTAAAGTAAAGGATTCCATAGGATAATACTTTCAGATTTTTGCCCCCTTAGTGTAGTGGGTGGATGGTTGATAAGCCACTTGTGTGAACAATGAATGGGTGTTTCAGGATAATAGATGTGATTTCCTAAATCATAGGTTTTTTCTAGATTGATTAATTAGTGAGATCATATATTTGAAATTTAAATTGAACTTCATTAACTTAAACACAAACATAATTTACATAGCATAATGTAATGATACAATGAAAGGAAATACTTAGTATGATCATTTTAATCACCAATCAGATTCTAAGCCTCTCTATTTATATCCCTAAAGAATTCAGAAGCTTCAAGATGAGTAATATTTACTCCATCTGAGGCATCAAGGTAATCTTCTAGATCACCAAGTATGGCAAGGTTCACTTCAACTCTTTTTCCTTTCTCTTTCAAGGAGGCTTGGTACAAGTCTACCAAGTGCTTAGGCGTATGACATGAATGTGACCAATGCCCTTTTATGCCACATCTATAACATTTATTTTCATAGCCCTTTTGAGCTTTGTATTGTAAATTCCTGCCATTTTCATGTTGTTATATCTCATTTTGATTCAACCTTTTGTTATAAGGTGTGTTTTGCCCTTTGAAGGATTATGAGCACGTCTCCCCCTGTTTTGGATGTTTTACCACATCCACACCCACGACCTTTATTTCCTTCATTTTTTTCAAATGATATTCCATTCACTTCAAAGAATGGTGTGGAGCCGATTGGGAAAGACTAGTGATTTCTCAATAGAAGTTCATTATTTTGTTTAGCCACTAGAAGACATAATATAAGTTTTGAATATTTTTTGAACTTATGAACTCGATATTGCTGCTGCAGGAGCATATTCAAGGCATGAAATGTAGTAAATGTTTTTTCTAACATGTCTTCCTTGGTTATTTCACCACATAATTTCAGTTGTGAGTTAATTTTAAATAGTGCTAAATTATACTCACTTACACTTTTGAAATCTTGCAACCTTAGGTGCATCCAATCATAACGAGCTTTTGGGAGGTTACACTTATATGGTTCTCATATCTCTCCTTCAGTTTTTTTCCATAGGGATAGGGGATCTCTTTCTGTGAGGTACTCAGTTTTTAATTCCTCATGGAGATGATGGCAAATGAAAATCATTGCCTTTACCTGATTTTTTGGGAATTCCTCATTGTCATCTTTAATGGTCTCTGCAAGAGCCATTGCCTCTAAATGGATCTCAACTTTAAGGATCCATGATAGATAATTCTTGCTCGATATGTCAAGGGTGACAAACTCAAGTTTTGTTAGGTTTGACATAATTTATATATAATAGAGGTGATATTAATAACCACAATAAATGAGTAATTATAACATGCAAAATATTAATTTAGTAATGCAATGTTTAGTCTAGATGTAATAGACGTGTACTTATGCCATATATATATATATATATGAATGTAAGAAGGGAGTCATAGGAATAACCTTTTTCAAGAGGTACAATGATGATAACTCCTCTGAATCTGGCTAAAGCATTATGCTGATAACGTGTTGTAAAATAGAGGAAATATATATATAGACAAGAAAATAAAATATGTTGGTGCAATCATAATAATAATGGAAATAACACAACGAGAAATTGAATAATATTTCTGAATATTATTAGTATAAAGAAAGGAATTACACAACACAATTTGGACTGAGGCGCGGCACTCGCTCTCTTTAAGGAGATTCAAGCCCTTAGTTGGCTAAACTTCATAACCGGTGCAGACCTTCTCTGACTTGTCTCCCCCAGGATACAACAGCCTAACATGTATTGTATGGCTAGAACAAACTCTGCGCAAAGTGTTCAAGCCCAAAGCTCTACCAGAACGAACACCCTTCCTAGCCAAGAATCTCTCTATTTTTTCTTTGTGTATATTGTAATTTTAGTAATTTGGATTGAGTCTGAATGAGTCTATTTATAGGCTCAATGGGCCTCACGAAATTACTACCCAATTTATTCTGATTAATTAGGTCCATTATTCTGATGTAGTGGGTGTTATAAGATTAATTGCTGGATATTAATCTGATGGGTTGGAGTTACACAATTAATGGTTTGATAAGGAGTTTCTGAAGAATGAAAAGGCCTAAACGGATAGTCCATTAAGTGGGTTAATGGCTCTTTATTTTCCATAGTAAAAATGGAGTATTAATTTGGGTCATTTACTCACCAACGGATATGGTAATTGCTCTGAATGGGCTGTCAAGTAGGAGGATCTAAGAGGCTGATTCATTTCCAATTTTGATACCTCCACTCTTCACCTCTCCCTTGCGCACGTATCTAGCCCAATATCTGACATTTTAGCCCATTAATCACTACAATTAAAAAGAATAAAATAGCCTCTCTCCTTTTCAATGTGGGATTAAACATTTTTCACTAACTCCTCATCTCCCACATCTTTACATTTATGTTATAACATTTATTCGTTTTAATTATTTAATATTAAAATGCTCCAACAATCCCCCACTCACTTTAATATTAAATTTTTTTAGTTAAAGAGAGATTACCAGGCAAAGACGGGTCACTATGCATCATGAAGGTGTGCTCTGCATTGAACCTTCACTTAGTAAAACAGCGATCTCAACTCCAGAGTCGTAGTGGTCTCCGACTTGAACTAGGACTGCTTTAGGAAAATTAAGTGTCACTGCTTACACATAATAACCCAAGTGTTGACATGAGCTTTTATAGCTAGCACTTTACGGCCGTGTGCTGATCCCGGTTTCATGAGTGTATTTGAGATTAAGTCCAAATCTCATAGGGAGCGGCCCCACCCCCACACTTACATAGGTGAAATTTTGTCAAGGGTGCTCTTGTAATTCTGAGACCCCACTCATATGAGCTACAAATTTCATTAAGAGTTTTTTTAACTCATCCACTCCACATTACAGGATAAATGCACTTACATCATAGGGATGAACAATTAAAAAATTATTTACAAAATAAATAATTAAAAATAAATAAGTTATGCATTTCTTACGACCATCATATGATTTGTTTTTTCCATTGAACCCAATTCTCAGGATCTTTGATCCTTGGGTTAGGTATCCTCATACATGGCTCATGATTCTATGGACTTTAATCCGATCCCCCTCGATGTATTCTAGACTCTATCTTCTGCCAAGGCCTTGGTAAATGGATCTGCAAGATTATCATTAGATTTAACATAATCCACAGTTATGATGCCACCACTCAAATAAGACCGCACGGTGCTGTGCTTTCTTCTTATAGGTTTGAATTTACCATTGTAATACCGGTTTTTAACTCTACTAATTGCAGCAGTGCTATCACAATGAATTAATATAGGTGGAATTGGCTTTTCCCAAAGTGGAATTTCATATAACAAATCTCTAAGCCAATGTTCATCTTCACTAGCTGAAGCTAATGCTATTAATTCAGCTTCCATTGTTGAATTAGCAATTATTGTTTGCTTTTTGGATTTCCAACAAATAGCACCACTACCTAAAGTAAAAATATAACCAGTGGTAGAGAGAGAATCACCTGACAAAGTATTTCAATTGGCATCACTAAAGCCTTCAATCACAGCAGGGTACTTTTTATATAATAAGCCATAATTTTTGGTACCAATTAAATATCTCATGATTCGCTCAATAGCTAGCCAATGATCTTTACTAGGCTTGCTAGTAAATCTGCTAAATACTCCTACTGCATATGCAATGTCAGGTCAAGTACAATCAGTAGCAAAATGCAAACTACCAATGATACTAGCATAATCCTTTTGATTAAAAATCTCACCATCATTATTCACAGGAAATAAATAAACATTAGAATCAAAAGGAGTAGCTACACTTTTGTGATCATGAAAATTATATTTTTTCAATATTTTCTCAACATAATGTGATTGATCAAGATATATTCCATCACATGCTTTTGTAATTTTCATGCCCAAAATAAAATTAGCCTCACCAAGATCTTTCATATCAAAATGGCTTTTAAGCATATTTTTTGTCTCATTTATAACATGCATATTTGAGCCAAAAATCAACATATCATTCACATAGTGGCTAATAATAACATGTAAATTATTCCATGATTTAGAATAAATACATTTATCACATTTATTTGATTTATAACCATTCTCAATCATACAGGAATCAAACTTTTCATGCCACTGCTTAAGTGCTTGTTTTAAGCCATATAGGGATTTAATTAGCTTACATACCTTGCTTTTTTATCCAGGCTCTACAAAGCCTTCGGGTTGATCCATATAAATCTTACAAGCAGTTTTAAACCGGATGGTCCCCATCTATTCTTGTTACTGGAGAAAAAGTATTAAAGAAATCAAGATCAGCGTTTTGTTTAAAACCTTTTGCAACAAGTCTAGCTTTAAACTTATCTATTGATCCATCCGGTTTCAACTTTTTTCTAAGGACACATTTACAATCTATGGTCTTACAACCCGGTGGAAGATCTACTAATTTTCAAGTTCTATTAGAAATGAGAGATTCCATCTCATCATTTACAGCCACTTTCCAAAATAAAGCATCAGGTGATGTTAAAGCCTCTTTTAAATTTTGGGGATTTTCCTCAATGTTAAAAACATAATAATCAGATGCTTTATTATTTATATCTACTATTTATATGATTCCTCATGATTCCCACATATCTACTATTTATATGACATAAATGAGCATGCCAAAAATTAATAGAAAAAAGCATATAAACTGAACTGGTAGATGCTTTATTATTCTCAACATTCAATTTAAACATCCATCACAAGCATAACCCTTGCCCACAAATAATCCCTTTTTAGTGATTACATAATTATCAGATTCCATAGTTTGCTTGAAGCCAGCCTTGTTAAGCAAAAAACTTGACATCAAATTCTTTGTCATGGACAAAGTGTAAAGAACATCTTTCAATGTTAGCACGCGTCCAGAAGTGAATTTCAATTCAACCTCACCATTCCCAAGAACTTTGGTTTTGCTAGAGTCACCAAGCATAACAGTTTTTTCTTCTTCAAAAGGAGTGTACAACTTGAACCAATTTTTGTCATAGCAGACATGCCTATTGGCACCAGAATCTGCCCACCTCCCTTCAACATATTGCACCATATTGATGTCTGTAATCATAGCCACTAAAGACTCTTCGGTTATGTTAGCCTGCGGGACAGATTCACGTTTCCGAAATTTGCAAAATCGAGCAATATGCCCACTCTTGCCACAGACAAAACAGGATCTATTAAATTGATCTTGTGAAGGGGGTCCTTGGTTCTTATTGTAATTTTTATTCAGGTTTCCCCTTCCTTGAGGTCTATTTTTATTTTTAAAGGCTCTCTTTTTAGGCTTCAATTGACTATTTCTAGGAAAATGATTTTTGGGCATATTATTATTGGCTGAAATAAGGTTTACCTTTGTGGTGGAATTACCATTGCTCTCTTGTGCCATGAGTTCATCTTGTCCTCTAGCCTCCTCCTCCACACGGATGCGTGTGATCAAAGTCTCAAAGGATGTCTCCTTTTGTTTGTGCCGCAAAGTCTTTTGGAACTCCCTCCAAGATTGTGGTAGTTTGTCAATTATGCCAGCTACCACCAAATTGTCTTCAATCTTTATGCGTTCGGATCTCAATTCTGCCACAATCATTTGGAAGTCTTGTGCTTGATCCACCACCGATTTTCCATCCACCATTTGGTAACGGAAAAATCTACTAGCAGCATACTTCTTTGCACCTGCCTCCTCGATATTATACTTGCTTTGTAAAGCATTCCAAATTTTCTTAGCAGAATTGTAAGTTGTATCATAATAATCATAGAAATGATTAGCAAGACAATTCAATAGATAAGAGCAACAATTATACTCATCTTTTGTATACTTATCTATTTTTTCTTGATGGAGAATATATTCTTCATCACTCATCTTATCGGTAGGAACTTTTGATGGATTCTTATCAGTAAGGATGTAGGAGACTTTGAGAAGACTCAAGTAGAAGAGGACCTTTCCTTTCCACCTCTTGAAGTGGGCTCCCTTAAAGCGAAAGGGCTTGTTAAGATCTCCAACAGGCTCATTTGGTTTCTCTTGTGTCGATTCCATGTGTTTGAATCTCCTTAAAATTGTTGGTGCAATCACAATAATAATGGAAATTGGTTCGTTTATTAGAGGGCTCCTTCCTTCTAATGTTTCCCTATGTGTCCTTTTGATCCATTCCCAGATGCATTTATCAATGGTAGTGAACAATATGGATTCTGTTCGTAGTGAGTGGAGAACCAAACCAAACTAGTCTTGCAAAATCACTTTTAAAGAACTATATGATTTATTCAATTGTTTCTAGTTCCTTTTCACAAAAAGTACAGTGAAATAAAGGGTTATCCATCTGAATGGATCTGTTCAACAAATGTTGTTTCCCTTGGCAATCTTACACTTCCTTTATGTGTCAAGTGTAAATAACTAATCAAACATAATAATATCTCTCACATCCCTTAAAAATATATGTAATCTTCATCACATAAAGAAAACCAAGCTCACAATAATATTCCTCAATTGCATATTCCATATTCCAATTTTGAAGGGCTAACCAATTTTCAGACTGTAGACCAACATATTCATTGCTTTTCTTTTCTTTTCTTTTTTTCCTTTTCCCGGTCGAAATTTGGCCTTAATGATGCATTCAATAATTTGCAAATAATACAAATTTGTAGTGTTCCGGGAACTATCATGGTAGAGAGAGAGAGAGAGAGAGAGAGACTATCATGGTAGGACCAATGAAACAACCTAATGCATCTTGTACAAAAAAACAAATATTCTTGCTTTGGGGGCTAATGGCTAAGAGCTTAAACTGATCTAACTAAGAAATATTTTTGTCACTAGGACAAAAATGACAAAAAAAAAAAGAAAAAAAGAAAAAAGGATTATGTTAGCTAAGGAGTAAGCACGTATGATTGACCATAAGTCAATGACATTGCCATGTCAAATACTGCCCGACAATCCTAAGACAATAATGGTAAGTTAGGAAAAGAGTAGAGCGAAGCCCCAAATAATCCCAAATTGGGTTGGATAAATGTAGTCTTCCACATGACAACAATACTTTCATGTGTACAGCAGTAGGAAAGGAGAACATAATACAACTGCATAAGGCAACAATTCTTCAACAGCTTTCAATTTGACACCCTAAAAAACTATCACAGCAAAGCGTCAATAGTTGGTATAAGCAGCCGTTAATTATTCTTGATCTTGAGGTGAAAAATGTCTATATAAACTCTTAGGCCATTTACCCCTAAGCCATTCAGGCAATGGCATGAGCATTTGCATCAAACTATGTAAAATAGTATCATGAGGAACAAATTTTTCCCAATCAACCTCAAAAAACACCTACATCCATTTATGTATCTTTTGAGTAAAATGCATTTTTAATACAAAACTTATGCAAATATACACAAGCATTGTTATTGTGCATTTTGGTATGAGTAAATGGTGGTTGTGGTATGTGAAGAAAGAGGACCAATTAAAAATCATGAAAAATCAATATTTTTTAAAGAAATAGAATCTAGAATAAATAATCCGGTATGAGTATTTTGAAAAATGATTAAGCAAAATTGAAAAGGTAGGTTCTTAAGCTAAAATAGATAGAAAATTTTGCACAAGCTTATATGAATGCTCTAGGCCCCAATTCAATAGAATCTGTATGATTATATCCATTTCCCTTGTAGTATAACAAAATAAAATTGTTCGGTTCTAAATATTTAGGAATCAATGTTTAGGAACTAAATTTATTGTATGTTGACAAACCTATAACAAAAACATGTCTAGTATAAAATCTTAGTGTTTTTGAAGTGTTTTAGACATTGCTCAAGTTGATACAAGTCAAAATTCAAGAATGTACAAGACGGAGAAAAGAGAATTCAAAAATTGAAGAACTCAATTGATCGAGAGAGAGCTTCAACCAATCTTACTGCAATCTGTAGAATTTTAATTAAAGCCCAATAGCCCGCGAAAATATTCAAGGTTTGAGTCCAACAATCCTTTCATGTCTTGAGAGTTAATCTTGTGAGATCTGTGAGGTTCTATGCCTTCTAACTTTACAAGCACTTATCAGAAATCAAATCCATATTCCTAGTACCAGTGGAGTAAAGTTACTACCAAGCCTTTAGCTATCAAGCATACTTAAGATCAAGGCATGAACAGATGGTTCATATGAGAACAGATCTAGATCAAGTAGATCTATGGAGTTCATAGCCCAATTTGGTAATTGTGTTAGATTTACTACGAATTGGTATTCTTGATTGTGAATCTCAACTTGATATTATGGATAATTCTCTTGATATGGTTCCCCCAAGTTTTTTACCTTGAAACAAGTTGTTTTGTTGATTTTCTTGGATCATCACATCTTGTGTCATTTACTTTTTTGTTGTGTTTATTTCATGTGATGAATGTTTAACCTAGATTTGAATACTTAACCTAAGTTACAACTTGGCTAATATATTAGGTTAAACAAATTGTGTTTTCCCGAGGTTTAAAATAAAAATGAATTTTTTAAAATTATCCTCTTTTAGAATATTTTGCACTATGTTAATACATTTAACTCTGTTTTCGATAACTTCAAAGTGAAAAAAATTTCTATCTTCCAAATACATGGATAGACTCTTCATTTCTCTCCCTATTTAAATAAAAAAATTAATAGTTTTCCAAAAATATTCATTACTAAAATCTAATGTTCAATACATGAAGTCCAAGATAGCCAGCCAAGAAAGAGAATGACCATGTCAAATTAACATGATATTTCTTCTGAATGTTTATATTTATTTCCATAATTAAAAGTTTTAAAAGAAGTTTTACATAAATAAAAATATTCCAATTTATATACTAATTATATAAAAATGCTAGATTCTATTTCTGGTGCATGTGTTGGACAATTACTACGCAATGTGAAGGCTTCAATTATTAGCAGATTTTGCAATTCCAAGATTTCAGTGTATTTGAGGGTAACAAAGTAGACCAGAAATCAGCAACTTGATATCAAGAAAGTTTCAAGAAAACAAATACGTTGCTTTCTAAATGGAAAAAGATACTAAACATGTTAGTTTCTGAATGAAAATCTTGAATCCACAAGGTCATAGAGGTCTGGAATCCACCAGAGAAAAACAATAGACAAAATCTATATTTTTATTAATTTGAAAACTAAATTGCCTCGGAAGTTACAATATGTTTAAATAATAAAAAAGGAAAACTTATGCAATTAGGAAAATGGCTAGCCTAATTCACACTAATCACATAATTAGGTAGTGAAATAGCAAAATTGAGATAAATTAAAACTACTATCTCTAAGAGATGTTCCAAAATAGATGAGACCTTATACTAACTTTCAAATTAACTAAAAGTTATTAAAGAAAACAAATATTACTAAAAATGGCAAAAATACTGTTTTTGAGGTCTTAACGATGGATTTCACCTAAATTAAGGTGACCTTCAAGTCAAAGTCTCGAGTTTTGATCAAAATGTCATTTCCCTTCAACCCTCCAAATTTCATGTAATTCCAACATCCTCGCTCCGATAGCTTTTACTAATACCCTCTTAATCTTGCTCTATGATTTTCAGCACTCTTGCTAATCTAAGAAGGCATTTGCTATATGTTCTACATCATAACTGGTCCTTATATCATAATGAATACCTATTAGTATATGCCCTAATTATCAAATTAAATATTTTATATTTTATATACACTGCAATCAAAATGAATGTCTATTAATAACTATCATAATTATAAGTATTCACATCCGCTTCTGCTTGCAAAAAAATTTCTATCTATTTTAGTATAAGAACCTACTTTTTATATTTTACATGCTCATTTTTCAAAACATCTCACATCATATTATCTATTTTACATTACATTTTATTAAAATACTATTTTGTTATCAATTTTGTATTATTATCTCAAATCATATCTCTCTCTTCCTCATGAGGTGAAGTAAAGAATTATTAAAAAAAAAAATTTTAAAAATTAAAATATGATCTAAGAGCATTAGTTTATGAATTATTTTTAGAAATTTTTTATGGAAAAAGAAAAAAGTAACTCACAGGACCCTAATGGTCCATCAACAAATGTGCATTTGCAAAACTACGGTAACAATACATATTAACATAGACTAATGCAATTTTAGGATGGTTGGGTAAGATGTGGAGCTTTTTTATTTTACATAGTCAAAAGCAAATGCTCTAAAGTTAGAAAGTTACACAGTTTTTATGGAATAGATTAAAATCATCAATAAATGTTATTACTTTCTACCTTAAAATCTAATTAAGACTAGCATATTTTTTTTCTTTGTCCTTATTTATTTCTTTCTAGTTTCCACTTGATTAAAGTGCACACTTCCATTTTCAATAACCTGCAAAGTGCAGACCACATTGATGGACTAAAGAACACCCCACTATAGCCAAGCCTGCCGTTTTGGCAAAGAAGCAATTGATTATTGAACGGTACACCATACACCAGAAATTTCCTTTGCAGCATATTCAGCAGTCAAACTGGCTCTTTCGGCCAAAAAAAGAAATCAAACTGGCTCTGGAAATTCTTATTGTTGATATAAATATAAAAGGGACAGCTTGATTGTCGGCGGGTTAATTTGCAAGGGGAAGATTACGAGAATGCAACCTTCGGTCACATACGTATTGATGTAGTGTGTGTTAGGTTCTAAAGGTTTAGGAATTTATGTATTTAGAACTCGAATTTGTAATATTGGCAAACCATAATCAAAACAATATGTTTAGTCTTGTTTAAGCTTACTCAAAGTTGATTAATTATTGTAAAGTTGGAATCGAGAGACTGTAGATGCATTGAGGCATTTCGGTCTGGCTCGATCGATCGAAGAATAGACTCGATCGATCGAAAGTCGACCAGATTGCGTTTTCTACAGTTTTTCCAACTCAGCCCTAACTCATTAAACATTTAGGGTTTTATGTTTTTGCCCTAGGTATATAAAGCAAAACACTAGCCACGTTTTGAGAGTTGCTCCAGTTGTATTGTTGCTCATACATTGCTGTTTTGTGTAAATCTCTTGTGAGATCTAGAAGAGTTTTCCTTTACACAAAGCTTAGGGTTTTCAAGATAGAGATTACTTCAACATCTTGATGATCAACAAGGTTGCTACCATTGAAGCTTAAAGAATATCAAGCATGGGTGCTTGTAGCTGATTGAAGAATTCAAGAAAGAAGGAGTCCGTGGATTCGGAGCTTGCACGGGGTCGTATCAGTAAGTTCTACTGGTAGGTAGCATTAGGAAGTCGAGCGGGGAGCTTGTAAGTCCTTTTGTATGAACTTCGATTTTTTCATAGTGAATTCAGTTTTGCCTTGAGGATCGGTGGGTAAAATCCTCCCCAGGTTTTTTACCGGTTTGGTTTTCCTGGGTGATCATATCTTGTGTTATTTATTTTTCCGCTGCTATATATTCTTGATATGATTGCTTGATTGTTTTAACCTAGAATTGCTTAATTTGACTAAGTAACAACTTAGCTAATTAACTAGGCTACTCAATCTGGTTGTGTGTTAAGGGGTCTAAAACCGTTCAGTGTGAATTGAAGAGGAAAGATAGGTACTTTCGTAATTGTTGATTATTCCTTAACGAAATCTTTTATTTCTGGTAAATATATATATGAACTAAAATTCTTAGCACTTTCCTTTCAATATATACAAATAAATTATATGCCAAAATATATTTATCATTTTGGGAATTGAAATTACAATGGTTTTTAACTTCACCAAATCTTTTTTTTTTTTTTTAAATGTTATAAAATAGTAATTTGTAACTCTATCATTTTTCTTTTTGCAAACACGACATAAGAATATCTTAATTTTTTTAAAATGTTATAAAATAATTTAATAGAATAAATTATATTAAATTAAATTAAAAATAAAATTAACCTTAGTTCTGGTTGTACTTCCCAGTTGCCACCACAGATGCATCAAGAAGTTAGATATGATTGTTTGCAATTTAATACCCATTTTTTAAAATCTTACGCTACCTACCAACCTCTAGTCACAGTCGACGACTCGAAGTCGACGGCATTATCTGTACATCTTTCGCAAGTTGCACGGATTCTTATCATTTCCCTAAGATAAGTTAGATCACTTTTAATTTTGTCAAAAAAGGTAGATCACATTTAAACCTAGCTAAAAATGGCTTTAAATGTTGCTTAAGCATTCAGCAATCTTGCATGGATCTGTATGAAATATATACCAAGTACAGCTAGACAATGTGATTGCAAAGTCAGCAACCTATAAATGGTAACTCCAATAAATAAATAAATAAATAACAATGAAGTGATAACGCAAACTTCTTATTATTTTTTTAATGAAAAAAATAGATTTTCAATGTGAACCCATTAACTCCATGCTACGTGATAGTAAAAGTAACAATTAGGGCTTTAATGAGGCTGTTGTTGTAAGTACAACACATTTGTTAAAGTATTACTATTCGAACAACTAAACTTCTGCCAAGAGCAAAGCTAAACTTAGCAATAGGGAGGATATGGCCCCCAAATTTTTTTTAAAACTTCATGATGTATGTATATTTTGCAATTTTTTAAAATATTAGGCCATAAAATCAATAGTTGGCACCTCCAAAAAATAAGAGCTGGCCTTGCAAAAAAGAATTGAACTGCTTATTGTTGGGTTCCAAAAAAATAGTTGTTAATAACAACAAACTATCCACCTTGTAACAAAAAATAGTAGGACTTCTTTTTTTGTTTTTTCCTCTCCTAATTGGTTTTTTTTTTTTTTTTTGGGGGTGGGGGGGGGGGGTGGGTGGGGGGGAAGAGGAAAACATCCTCAAAATTCATTACATGGAATTAGAGTCAAAATACAACGCCTCCACAGCTGGGGGAGGGGAATCTTCAATCCATACAACTTCATTGAGAACATATTTGGCATACCTAGCCAATGCATGGGCCACAGTATTGGCGCTCTAAAAGCTCGAAAATGTGTTGAAAACATAAGAACAGTTTAGACCCCCAAATTAAAATTACGGCTAGATTGTTTTTACTCTAACTTATCTAAGTGCAGAAAAAAGAGTAAATGAAGCGCAATCAACCGATACTACTCTATTGCATAAACATGAACAACCAACAATAAAGGTAAAGCACAAGAGTAAGGAAAGAGAGAATGCAAACACAAGATAACACGCCAATGTGTTATCGAAGAGGAAACCAAAGAACTCGGTGAAAAACCTCTTCGCCGCCCTCCACGCGGTAATCAATTTACTAGACAATCAGTTGGGATACATGAGTTAGCAAGAGACCCTCTAAGCCTAATCTACCTGATGTACCTAAGCTTTCCAAGCTCCTACTCCAACAAGGTTTCTCAGAATCGTGTCTTGTCTAGCTTTTCAGATCCCGCAATACTCCCAATTGCATCCACCAAGCCTTACCGGCTTCTTTTGGCAAATTCCCAAAGCTTCCCAAGCTCCAAAACACTCTCTACACTCTAAATGTGGGTTGTGTTTGGGTACAAATTTTCTCTCAAGGTATGACAATGGAAAAGGGAAGGAAAAGATGCTACAATGATTTCTCACTAAGGATGAGTAGCTCTCTCTCTAAAAGAGGGTGTGTGTGTGTTGTAGAAAACCTATCTAGGGTTTTTCTCTCTAAATAGCCTCCTCTACATTTGTAGTTAATGAGAGTATATATAGTATGGGTGAAAGGTAAGAAAGTTACTCTTAAAAATCCTCCAAACAGAATGTTTCACGACTATCTCATGGGAAGGCCTTACCCACGAGACACTCACGAAAACAACAGTCTGGCACGACTCTTAAGCTTCCATTCATGTGCTCCTCACATGCCATTTTCATGGGAACCCTTCTCTCGAACTTCTCGCGAGCTAGTCGCGAAATGCACTAATCTTCATTTAAGCTTAAGTCTTCACTAACTTAGTACTAAACTCAATACAATAAAATCCCACAAAATACAATGAACAAAATTAAAAAAATTACAACACATTTTCTCATGGAATAAAGTCAATATAAAATATAGTTGTAAATCACAACTTTAAAATCTCCCCCTTTAGCTATTCCATGACAAAACACCTTATAACAGACTCTAGACTTAAACGTGAGTTTGGGAATAATGGCAAAACTCACTCACACCTAAATCTAGAAGCTGTGATGAACTTGAAACATGTATACCTGTAGCCTGAAACACTTGCACAAAACAAATTAGACCCTTAAGATAAATCAAGTGATAAAAGGACAAGTAAAATGCGATCAAGTAAACATGATGTGAAACATGTGAGCAACTTGATCATACACCAAAACAGTCATATGGAAATCACTACAATGATCATAAAACAAAGTAAATGATCATCCGAACATGCAACCAATAAAACACAATAGCATAAGGAAGAATGCATGTCCAACACATAAGCACAATGCGATGAAAGCAACAAAGCATATCAAAGCACCATAATGCAACAAGAAAACAAGCATAAAATAAATCAAAGTTTTCTCAAAAAAGAATATCTTCTCCCCCTTGGCATATGCATCTCTCCTATGGCTTTCTCCCCCAATGAATGTGCACAAGGTAGAATTTCTCCCCCTAAGAATGTAAACCTGAGTCATATAGAAATGACAAAAACCTCTCCCTTTTTGTCACGAATAGACAAATGAATCAAGAGGAAGGAAGGAAAGAAAAGAAGATATGAAGGGTGAAAGATGAATGAGAAAATGAAGCTCAAACGAAAGAATAAAACATTTTTTTTAAAATGCTACAAAGCATAAAGAACATGAAATGCTAAGGATGAAGGAACAAGATATAGTCCTAGGCATGACATAGACACAGGAACATGTTATGTGTGCTAAAAGATCTAAAAAGACTTAACTAGCATGAGTGAATGCAAAACATGTCAAGTGTAAAAGTGTGTGCAATAAAGGTGCATCTAGTGTGCATGTGAGATGCATGATTAATGCATGAATAAGCACTCACGGGGCAAAGTGTATAAAACACATCATCAATTATCAAAACATGATATACATGAATAATTATGGTGATCCCTAAAATTTGATACTCATCAAAGTCCAAAACAACGAGAAAATGTCATTTGGACATTTTATCAAACACTTAGAGTGCACACACTACACATGTATGACAAACAATGCAAGAATATATGAAAATCTTGCCTAAATACATGTTATTTTTGCCATAAGGGGCCAACATCTAAAGTAAATCATCATTTTAAACAAAGCCCAATCAAAAAGATTGACAAAAAAATAAGTTTTCCAACTCCCATTTGAGAAAATCTCAACTATGAACATAAAACCCCTAAAACATAATCTAAGGATCAAAATCAATGAAAAATAGTTAAAGATTACCTTAGATATGTTTATGGAATGTAAAACACTTGAAATTAGTTGGGTTTTGATTTTGAAGCATTAAAACAGGGGTTTGGGAGAAGATGGGAGAAGTTTAAAACAAAAGACCCACAAAATTCCCTTTAAAAAACCAATCTGGAAATTTTTGCAGGAAGCTTACTCACAAAATTTTTCACGGGTAAGTCTTACTTTCAAAACAGTTATGAAACAGTCATGAAAGTCTGTATCCAAAGCTAAAAAAAACTTTAGAATTGGACCATTTAACTCCCAGTTGAGCTTATACATGAGATAGGTCACGAAAACACCCAGAAAACATATTTTTCACACAAAAACACTTTAAAGACTTTGAAAAACATAGGTGATACAAATCACTTCTAAAAGCAAACAAAACGAACAAAAATCTTTTTGGTTTGAACCACATATAGTTGAGCACACACACATCACATTTGAACATGTACAAACACATAAATGAAATAGGCATTCATTGAACATTAAACTTGTGTGTTGTGTGTGTGAATCAAGTGTGGAATAGTCCTTAGAACAAAGTAAAGTTTCAATGATCAATCCAATCAAGTCATGCACAACTGGTACTAAGTCAAGTGGTCTATCTCAATTATAGAAATGAACATATATGACCTCCCACAAGAGAATGATTACAAATCTTTGAAACTTTTCATTTGGCTTCTTTACAAAACATAACATTTGATCATTTATGAACAATACACCTCATTATGAGATTAGTGCTTGAAATTTTTGATATTTCAATATTTAGAATAAGCCTTTGGCTTTTTGAGCAGCATACATTTCATATTAAAATATCGCTTTCCCTTTTTCCTAGTCAAATACTAGTATATGCAACAGGCTTTTGCAGCTCATTATCTCTTTTCATTTGGAGATTTACATTTTATGAGCTCTAATGCAAAAACATAAAAATAAAGGTGGGAAGATATATAGGCATAAGTCTATGCAAGTATCAAGACCATTAAAACTTTTGACCAATCATTCATGACAAACTTGAAAATCTATTTACAACAATCACACACAGTTTTCAAGATTTCTCCCACACAGATATATGTGCATATATAACAAACTTAGCTCGTAAATGCACTACGCCATAAGTACGAAGATACTAGGCCAAACTCACATGTGACATGTGCTCAAACATATATGATTAAACTTTTTCAATTTTACACCTTTTATGTGGTTTTGGATTTTTACTCACACAAAATAAAAGCAATAAAGTAAGATAAAAAAAAAAAAACAAAACAATTCATATGAATAAATGCAAGATGCGCAAAATGCATAAAGATATGACATTCAATGCATGAAGGGTCCTACAAAGATTGAAAGAATTAGATCAAGGACCAAAAGAGCAAAAGCTCAACCATAGGAACCCTTCCTCATCCAAACAGAATGATTGTTTGGAATGAGTGTCTCATGAGAAGTGAGATGAGGGTTGGAAGAATGAAAACTGGAGATGCACATAGACAAGAAGTTAAGAGCATTAAACTCTTTCTTTAACAACATGCTATTTTCACTCAAATCTAGTTTACCATTTTTAGCACAACTTCCAAACAGTTCAAGTTTCTCTTTTCTTTTAATTCTTTTAAGAGCATGAGACTTAGAGCAATGAGGTCTAAGATGACCAAGGGCACCACAATGGTGACAAACAATGGGTTTAGGTCCATTAGGCCTTTTAGGGAGGGATCTGGCAACATGGTTTTGTCCTTTCTTCAACATGAAACATTAAGGTCTTATGTGACCGATCACACCTCAATGATGGCAAGTAGGGACAAACTTATTTCCACTCACCTCCTTAAGATGGTACCTAAACAGAGGCTTCGGCTTAAGAGTCTTTCTCTCCACTTTTTGATTCCTTTTGTGTGGAGAAATGTACACCAATTTGTCCTTTGAGGTAGAACATACAATAGGCACAAAATCGGGTACCACAACATGATTGTAACATATATTTTCTTCATTTTTAGCAATAGGTTCAGCAATCAAACACTTGGCACGCATCTTAAGAGATTCATTTTCACATTTAAGATCATCAACAAGTTTGTTAGACAAAACAAGTTTAGCATCCAAGTCCATATTCAAGCATTCAAACTCTTTTAACTTTTCAAGAGAACTTTCAGCAAGTTCCTTATATTTCTCAACCAATTTGTTGGATTGAATGAGCTTAGCAATCAAATCATCATTTTCACAAAATAACTTACTCAAACTCTTTTAAAACTTCTTAGCCTTTTTCTTCAAGAGTTTGTCATTTGGAATATCAACAACACCCAATGATTCAAGTAACATGTCATCACAATCATGAGGATAAACACTCATAGAGGCATTTTCACAAACATGTGGCATGTTACTATCATCAACATCCAAAACATGCATAGAAGCATACAATGCACTATCCATGGCAAATAACACAAGGGGTCAAGGATTACACTTAGGTATTTAAACTACAATAAGTGTACTTGCTCTGATACCAATTGAAAGCTCGAAAATGTATTGAAAACACAAGAGCTGTTTTGATCCCCAAATTAAAATTACGGCTAGATTGTTTTTACTCTAACTTATCTAAGTGCGGAAACAAGAGTAAATGAAGCACAATCAACTGATACTACTCTAGTGTATAAACATGAACAACCAATAATAAAGGTAAGCATAAGAGTAAGGGAAGAAAGAAGGCAAACACAAGATAATACGCCGATGTGTTATCGAAGAGGAAACTGAAGAACTCGGCGAAAAACCTCACCGCCGCCCTCTAAGCGGAAATTGATCCACTAAATAATCAGTTGGGATACATGAGTTAGCAAAAGACCCTCCAAGCCTAATCTATTCGATGTATCTATGCCCTCCAAGCTCCTATTCCAATAAGACTTCTCGAAACTGTGTCTTGTCTAACTTTCTGGATCCCACAATATGCCCAATTGCATCCACCAAGCCTCACCGGCTTCTTTTAGGAAATCCCTAAAACTTCCCAAGCTCCAAAACACTCTCTACACTCTGAATATGTGTGGGTTGTGTTTGGGTACAAATCTCCTCTCAAGGTATGACAATGGGAGAGGGAAGGAGAAGAAGCTACAATGATTTCTCACTAAGGATGAGTAGCTCTCTCTCTAAAAGATGGGTGTGTGTGTTATAGAAAACCTATCTAGGGTTTTTCTCTCTGAATAGCCTTCTTTGCATTTGTGGGTAACGAGGGTATATATAGTACGGGTGAAGGACAAGAAAGTTACTCTTAAAAATCCTCCAAGCAAAATGTTTCCCGACTATCTCGCGAGAAGGCCTTACCCGCGAGACACTCATGAAAATGATAGCCTGACACGACTCTTCAGCTTACAGTCATGTGCTCTTTACCTGCCCTTTTCACAGGAACCCTTCTCGCGAGCTAGTCGCGAAATGGACTGATCTTCATTTAAGCCTAAGTCTTCACGAACTTAATACTAAACTTAATACAATAAAATCCCACAAAATTAAAACAATTACAACACTTTTTGTCATGGAATAAAACCAATATAAAACATAGTTGTAAATCACAACTTTACATGCTTCGTTTTGCATATAGTACTTGCAACAATCAAAGTCCATTAATCATGCAATCCATGTCTTGAATAATGTGACCCAGCCGAGATGACAAGCCTTTCCTCAAGCTTAGAGCAGTCATGATTGATTGATTATCTCCTTCATTAACCAATTCTGTGAAGCCACACTCCACTACAAATTCCACGGTACAACAGCATCTAAGATCTCTGCCTCCTCACTGCATGTCACTGAAGGACCTTTTGCCGATACAGACACTATGACTTCCCCTCTATCATTGCAAATAATAGCTCCAACACCAGTGGCTCCAAGTTCCTTGAAAATTGAAGCGTCAAAATTTAGCTTAAACCAAGATAAGGGAGGTGGCCTCCAACTCGTTGGATTGGATGCAGTTGATGGTAATGAGAGTTGAGTGTTAGCTTGCCGAAACTCGTCTATAAAGTCTTGCGCTCTTTTATTTAAAACTTCAGGTGTTTGCATTTGCTTCCCTTGAATCATGGCATTTTGTTGGTTCCAAATAATCTAGGCTTGAACTAAGAACTTTTCTAGCTCATCAATGGACAGCCGATTAATCAACTCCTCCATCAGCTGAAGCATGTCAACTTGACCCCCAGAGCATTTCTGCAAGCATGCTGAGCATCCTGCCCACACATCCTGAGCAACTTTGCAATTCCACAGAGCATGGATTCCCATTTTAGATTTGGTCTTGTAAGCTTCACATCGGTTATCCTGGATAATCTGCTTCTGAACTAGGTTCACTCAGGTAGGCAAAATGTTGCAACAAGCTTGCCATCCAAACACTTTGATTTTGTTTGGCACTTTCAACTTCCACAATGTCTTCCATACGTTACCTCCCACAACTCCCTTCGAGCTTTCTGCCCAGTCCACTTCCTTTTGCAGTTGCCATGCCACATGATACACTGACCGCACTATATACTCTCTCGATTTGTTGGGCATCCAAAACAAAGAGTCCGAGATGTATCTTCTACTAAGGGGCACGTGCAGTATAGCTTCAGCATCCTCTTAGTTGAAGTTTTATAGAATAAATTCTCTGTCCCACCCCCTTACATCTGGGTCTATAAGCTCAGCAACCATCAAGTCTTCCTCAAGATTATGAGCTAGGTGTAGTACTTATTTATGGGGTGATGGGGGATCCAAGCATCCTTTAGAACCCGAATTAAAGCTCTGTTTCCTACCCTCCAGTAAGACCCCCTTTGTAATATCAACTTGGCTGCCAAAATTCTCTTCCATGTAAATGAACTAGTGGGAAGATCAGTGGCTTCCAAAAAATGGCATCTAGGGAAATACCATGCTTTGAAGCATCGAAAAAACAAAGACTCTTGACCTTGCATCAATCTCCAACCTTGTTTTGCAAGCATTGCCAAATTAAATTGTCGCAAGTCCTTGAACCTCATTCCTCCTTCCAATTTTGGTCTAGTTAATTTATCCCAACTCAACCAATGAATCTTCCTCTCATTTCCAATTTGCCCCCACCAAAATCGAGCACATAAGGCTTAAAGCTCTTCACACAGCTTAGCAGGCAATTGAAAGACGCCCATAGTATAGGTTGGAATTGATTATGCTACTGCTTTGATTAGTATTTCCTTCTCTGCTCTTGATAAAGTTTTCCTTTCCACCCTTGAAGCTTTTTCCAAACTCTATCTTTAAGAAAAGAAAAAGTATGGTATTTTTTCCGTCCCACTAAATTCGGTAGGCCTGAATAGGATTCAAATCTATCCACTTCACTTGCTCTTAACAATACCTTGATCAAATCCCTATGCTGAGGAGAAGTATTACTGCTGAAATAGACCGATGACTTTTCCATATCTATAAACTGGCCTGAGTCTTCTGCATACAATTGCAAAATCTCCAACACTGCCTTTGTCTCCTTGTCTATGGCTTGGCAAAATAATAAAGAGTCATTTGCAAATAGAAGATGTGAGATACGGGGAGCTCTCCTACAAATGGACATACCATGAATATTCCCCACTAATTCTGCTTTCTGCAAGAGAGATGTAAATCCTTTTGCACATAAAAGAAAAAGATAAGGTGATAGAGGGTCTCCTTGATGGATTCCTCTAGTGGGGTGAATCATACCTTATTGCTTTCCATTTATCAAAATGGAAAGAGAAGTTAAGGAAACACAGCTCCTTACCCTATCCACCCAATCTCCTGGGAAGCCCAACTTAAGCATGATCTTTCTTAAAAATTCTCATTCTACCCTTTCATAGGCTTTGCTAATATTAAGTTTCATAGCAAGTGTCCCAATTTTGCCTTTCTTCTGACCTTGCATCATATGTAAAGCTTCGTGGGCCACTAGCACATTGTCTATAATTAATCTTCCTGGTACAAAAGTACTCTAGGTTGGAGAAATAATTTGGGGCAGGATTTGTTTCAACTTGTTAGCTAGCACCTTTGCAATAATCTTATAAACGACATTACAAAGGCTAATAAGCCTATAATTAGACATCTTAAGAGGATTTTTAATTTTTGGAATAAAAACAATATAGGTATGATTTAGAGCAGGAAGCATATGACCAGTATTAAGGAATTCAAGGATAGGAGACACAACATTATCACCAACAATATGTTAGAAATTTTGATAAAAAAAGGGCATTCATACCATCTGGTCCAGGAGCCTTTGTAGGTCCCATTTGGAACAAAGCTGCTTTAATTTCATTTGCACTGAATTCGTTGTACAGTGTTTGTTGCATTTCAGTTGACACCTTTTGTTGTACTACTTTAAAACACTCCTCAATCTGGTTGCATGGGCCTGAAGAAAACATAGTATTAAAATAATACATAGCCACTCCTGCCACATCTTCTATAGGGATGGCAATAAAAGTCCAACCCGCAGATACCCGGTCCGGCTCGACCCTTATAGGTCGAATTTTACCCAACCCGATAAATAATAGGGTCGGGTATGGGTCTTTAAAAAAAACCCGAAGCGGGTCCAGGTCGAGTTTGGGTTTTTGTCATACCCGGCCCGGACCCGACCCATTTAGATATAAAATTACCAAAAACCCCATTTATATATATATATATAAACTAAAAAACCCTACTTCCTCTCATATTCCATACTCAGCCTCCATCCATTTCCCTCACAGCCTCACTCTCCTCTCCCTCTCTCACTAATGGACTCACCCTCTTCTCCCTCTCTCACTCACTCTCACTCACGGACTCAACCTCAAGCTCTAACCTCTGTCACTCCCCGCTGCCATCACATGATCTCACTGTCAGCCTCAAGCTCCATCACCATCAGTCTCAAGCTCTATCACTGCCGATCTCAAGATCGTCACATGTTTGTTTGTTTCTTTCTTTGTCTTCTCTGAGCTCCGATTTGTGTTCTCCAAGTGTAGCTCAGCCAAGATCTGCCACCGCCAAGATCTCTTCTTTTTTTTTTAGGTTCGTTACTTGGTACCTGAAAGGGGTATTATTATGTATATTCATTTGTGGGATTTATTTTGTAGATTTTTGAAATTGATGTAATGGTCCCAGATTTGGATTTGGGGGATTTATTTTGTATATATTTGAACTTGTGGCAAATCTTGTTGTAAGGAAGAATTTTTTTTTATGTATTTGGGTTATGTATATAGGATTTATGTATGGGTTTGTGATTTTTATGTATTATTTCTTGTGATTTCTGTATTTGAGGTTGTGATTTTTGTATTTAGGTGTGTTTTGAAAGGGAAAATGAGAAATCTAAAAGTAAATTATTGTAGATTTATGTGAAATTTGAAATCTAAAATTATTGTAGAAATCTAAAATAATTATTGTAAATTAAATTAGTGTAGAAATCTGAGATTTATTAAATTAATTATGGAATTTTTTTTTTAAAAAAAAATGGGCCACAGTTTAGCCATTAGGACTTAGGATTGGGCCCTAAAGTGGGTAGGCCCCGGGGGCCCGTGGAGCCCGACGGGCCGGGTTTGGAGTTTGAAAAAAAAAATCCATTTATTAACCGAGTCGAGTTCATGTAACGGATATAGACCCACGGGTCGGGTTCGGGTATAAAGAAACCCGGCTCGAACTCGACTCGTTGCCATTCCTAATCTTCTATATCCTCATGCCAACTGCTCTGTGGGTCTATGATTCTCTTAATGAAATTTCTCTACCTTCTCTGAGATGATTTTGAGTGGAAAAATCTTGTATTTTTATCACCATGTTTGATCCAATTCACTCGAGACCTTTGAGCCCAATATACTTCCTGCTTTCTAAGCCATTCATCCAACTCCTTGCTAGCTTGTATGAACTCACTCTAGTTCTATAAAGTTGGTGGAGCACAATTCAAACACTCTATCCGCTTTTGTAAAGTTTTAATCTCTTCCATACCAGGGTGTGTTTTTGATGACCCCCAAGCCCTCAAATCCAAACTACAACCCTTTATTTTCAGTTTGACCATTTCCAATGCCGACTTACCGCCATCACTGTTTTCCCAAGCTTCTTGAACCACCTTTTCACAGTCATCCCAGAGCAGCCATGCCTCTTCGAATTTAAAACCACGCTTCCCTCTATCCTTTCATCTTGGAGCTGCATGGTTCTAGAGAATTAGTGGTAGATGATCCGAGGCATGTGAAATGATATGTGTGATAGTTGTTTCGAGAAATTTCGACTTCCATGCCACATTAGCCATAACCCTATCTAGTCATTCCTTTGTATTGGCAACCCCCGGTCTCCTATTATTCCATGTGAATGGGTATCCAATAAATCCTAAATCAGCAAGGTTACATAATTCCAAAGCTTCTCGGTACACGTCAAGCTGTCGGGATGGGACTGGTCTGCAACTTAATTTTTCCGTCGAGCTCAACATCTCGTTAAAGTCCCCAATACACATCCAAGCACCATCAACATAAAAGCTGATATGGGAGACAAGAGCCCATGACTTAAACGATCTTTTGTCTCTAGCCAACCATAAAATCCTGTTAGTAACCATCAAAACGCATCACTCTCGGTCACCCATGCAGAGATTTGATTTTCTAAAAATTCAAATACATCTAAGATAATACTTTCCTTCCATAGCATAGCAAGTCCACCACCCAAGCCCAGTTTTTTTACTACAAACCGATTCTTGAAAGGTAACTCACTACACCACTGATTAATACCTTCTATATCTAGCTGAGTTTCCATAAGGAAACACCTTGAGGGAGCTTGTTCCTTCACTATTTTGTAAAGACTACTGACTATCCAAGAGGTACCAAGCCCTTGGCAGTTCCAGCTCAGTATTTTCATTACTCCCGGCAAGGGTGGTCCTCCACCCCCACAATATGTAAATAGACTTGCCATCTTCAAAATCTACCTTGGAGAGTTTGTGAGAAGTAGTTTTAGGTCCCCTATTATATTCCTCGGCCAGGACATCTCCCACCCCTCTCTTTCCCATCGTGGACTTCGTAGTGGTATTAGATAATTCTAGAGGCCTAACATCCATTTTGCTTATTCTAGTCCACATATTTTTTGGCTTGTTGGGCTTTGACTCCTTATGGCCCAAAACTATGTTGGTTGCATTTGGTGCATTATTTGAATCATCATTTAAATTTGGAAACAAATCTCCACTCGGCGGTAATTTCGCCAAATTTTTATTTGTGTTTGAATTTTGAGTGGCATTATCCTCGAAGATTTTCCCTTGAATCTCAGGAGCAATCCCTCCAAACCCGTGCCTTCCATTTGGGATAGTTGATTGTCTCTGGAATTCGATGCCCTAGCCACTGCCATCGCCACTTCTTGCACTTCACTGTTCTCCTTGGCTAGGTCATCAGTCCTACCCATTGTCATGGCCCTCGGTGGACTATCTCTACTTCGACGTGGTGGGGGCTTACTCCATCCACTGTCTGCTTCAACTAGTCCCCATATTGGTAGTCAATAGAAGTAGCCTTTTTCAACACTACAAAGTGCGTCGAACAATGACAGAGATCATGACCTAAGACCCCACAGTAATGGCAAAAAATTGGCATCCTTTCATACTTATACTTGACCCAAAGACACTTGCCATCTGACCCCAGCAGAAAACCACCTCTCCGTAGAGGTTTAGATATAGGAAGAGCAACCCTAAACCTCAAGAAAAAATTATGATCATCTATGCACCGCCTTCGCTCCACATCCTCTACTGCCCCTATCCTATTTCCCACCTTTGTTGCCACATTTGGAGACATCATATCGAAAGGCACCCCCCATATTTGCACACACAGTGAGGCATGCTCCAAAACTACATTATTTGCACTCATACACCAAGTGAGCATTAAGAGTTGATTATCATGATGGATATAAAGATAAATGCAGCGGAAAATAAGTTTTAAACGGATCTACTTCATTCGATATTGATAACACGTACAAAGTAAATTTCAGAATTATAGAAACAAGAGATCGTACCTTGAAGCGGTGAATTTCAAAACAAAGATTGAAGCACTTGGAACTACTTTTAATCTTCACTCCAATTCCACTAACGCCCAAGATGTGTGGTCTCTCGATTGGTAACAAAGGGATGACTTGTGAGTGACAAAAACTCACAT
>NW_027069656.1:633696-648700 GCF_002906115.3 Quercus suber | reverse complement strand
GTCCAGTTCAATATGTCTTAACTCTTAAAACATATTAACACATCAACTAGAAGTCTCCACTTCCATGATCAAGACAAATCATCGTAGTTGATATGTTATAGTCTTCGCAGATGAAATGCCCAATTTCATCACCGACTACGAACTATAATTCTGAGTTTACAAAGAACTTGTGATTTATATCTTCTGTGACTCTTCACATAAATCACATACTATGCATCTCATGGACTATATGATAATGTCTGAATATTCATGTTACCATTATTTCAAATAATAATAAAACAAATTTATTAAACATAATATTAAGTCATACATAATGTCAAACATAATGTCACACTTAATATCATACATAGCATCTTACAATAGGATTTAAGGGCACCAATCCTAACATATCAAATGTTCATGGACCTCCCTGTAAGAGCCATTTGAGTTCATATTCCGATTGGAACTTGAATTGGAAGAGGTTAATACCCACCTCAGAAATCTGCAACTCCTTGTCTAATCCCCATGCTTGGCGTAGCATGTTTTTTACTGCCTTCCTATTAAAGGGCTTGCACGTTAGGAACTTCCCTATCAAACTCAACGCACAACTATCAATCTCGTCCATCCTTCCCTCATCTGAGACCTGTATATTTTCCTCCTCTTCAGATGTTAACTTCAAACTTACCATGCTTTCTATAACATCTTCAGCCATAGCTTTTGCTTCCAACACCTAGTAAGCATGGAACAATGCGTAGATACAGAATGAGTTTGAGAAGGGTTGAAGGGTTAGAAAGAGTGGTGATGGAAAAAACCCTTGGGATAACCAAGGGAGCAAGGCTCGTTTTCACGAGAGAAAGAGCTTCTACAAGAGGAGGGTCCAGTTGTTGAGTTCAAATAGTAAGTTTTTAATAAATTAAATTTTCTCTTAGAGTTATCTTATTTTATTTGGGACTAAGTCTCTCAATTTTTTTTTTTTTTTTTGTTAAGTTTCAAATTGTTTGTCAATACTTGATTTAGTCACAAAATATTAAATTAACAAAACTACACTAAGGATATGTAATGTTAAGGGTGTCAATACTTAAAAAGCAATTTCGTCCTGGACAAACACACAGACTTAGGGTTTGTTTGGATATCGCTTATTGCTGAAAACTAAAAACTAAAAATTGAAAACTGAAAACACTGTTGCAAAATAATTTCTAAATATGTGAATAGTGCCGTGGGATCCAGTTTTAAAGTTAATTTTGCCAGATTCTGTACTTGAGAGTCCCATGAACAGTGTATGGGACCCAAGGAAAAAAACGCAAACATGTAGAACGTGTAACCTACCGCTATCCAAACTCACACTTATAAATTTTTTTTTTTTTTTTTTTTTTAATTTGGGACTAAGTCTTTTATTGTTATTGTTGTTGTTGAATTTCCAATTTTTTCCCAATTAAGTAATGGTAATACATTTTTGTACATATTGATGGCAAAGTAGACAATTTGAGATACTCATTAAAGTTTATAAAGATGATAATTTCTATTATCTGTATGTGTGTGTGTGTGTGTAGTTTGCCTCTACTGTGCCTTTGGGAGCTGGTTAATTTTTTTTCTATGTTAATCTCCTTATTACCAACAACAACAACAAAAAATAGCCTGTCACATATTCCGCACTTATTAAGGAAATTTTAGTGCTTGTAAGTACTCAATCCCACACATGGCTTTGTACCATCAATTTAATTCTCCCGCTTTATCTCTCTCTTAACTATCTCAAGCCAAGAAAATTTTCAGGTGAGTCTAACAAACTTCTCTATGAATATAATATGTTTTATTTTACTTTGGTCGATGAAGCTTGCTAACTATCTGAGCTTAATGGCACTCTAAACTTCCAAAAGAGGGGAAGAAATTCAAGAGATTCTTTCTCAAGCTGAGAACCATAAGATATTTCTTTTTCAACTTCATCATCATCATAATTTAAATAATCATACGCAATGTTTTTGTTGAATTCGAAATGATCAACTACTATAAAACCCCCCTAGATAATAGTTTAATAAATAAATTTGGTTGAATTCTTACTAGATCTCATAATCTGGTGGTCACACATGGACTTACCCTTTTCTTCGACTTTTGCAGAGAAGCTAACTTGTGAGAAACAAAGAGCAGAGTTTTAAAGCTTTTGAGTGACCAAACACCATGGCCAAGGACAATTTACAGGTGCTAAATGCACTTGATGCAGCAAAAACACAATGGTACCATTTTACAGCAATCATCATTGCTGGAATAGTCTTTTCCTGATGCATATGATCTATTTTGCATCTCTCTTGTGACAAAGCTGTTTGGGCTGCTGCTAATGATTTAGCATTCTGTGGAACTCTAGCTGGTCAGCTCTTCTTCACGAGTCTATGGTTTGACTCTCATGCTCATGGTTGTATACTCAGTTGCTTTCTTAGGTAGGAAGTGATAGAGGAAGTACAGAATTGATGAAGATGAAGAATAAGGAGTTGTGTTTGAAATCTGAGAAAGAGGAAGACTAACGGCTAGTTCTACCAATGGTAACTTAATTCTAAGATCAAAACGGTGTCGTGTGACTTAAAAGGAAGAAGAAGGTTTAATGTGTTAAAGTGAAACGGTGACATTTTGGTTTTAATACAAATGATGCCGTTTTGATCTATCTTCCTTAGAGTTCCAGTCTCAAGAATCACTCTGTTCTTCAAGGTGCTCAAGGCTAGTTTAGATGTAAAGAGAGATTCAGTTTCAATCATAACTGTCTTTACTTGAATTCCGGAGTTTGTTATTGGGTTGTTGCAATATGGTTATGATAGTGTTTTCTAGAAGGTTCTTGATTTTATGTATTCACATGCACTATAAGTAAGAGCTCTGGTTAATGTATTGAACTTGAGCTTGCATAATCAATTTTCTTCTTTTTCAAAAATTGTTCTTCTCTCTCTCTCTCTCTCTCTCATAGTTTTTCCGCCATTGATAACCACCTTCAAGCTTCAAAATCTCACATGGTATCAGAGCTCTCAATCCATGGCTTCAACTACACCTGCAAAATCTTCTCAATCCATATATACTACTCCAATTCAATCATCTTCCACTCACACAACTTCATCCTAATCTCCATTATTGTTACTCTCCAATATGTCAAACCTAATGTTAATCAAGTTAGATTACACTAACTACATACCATGGAAACACAAACTGATCACAATATTGGAAGCATACTCGTTGATTGAACACATTGATGATACAACTCTAAAACCATCTCCTTTTGTGCTTGATGCTATAGGAAATCCAACTTCAGTTGTGAATCCTAATTTTCAAGATTGGAATATCAAAGACAAGGCCTTGCTTTCTTTGATCAATTCCACTCTCACTCCTCAAGTTTTCTCACTTATTGTTGGTATCACAAGCTTAAGGGAGGTCTGGAACACTCTTGAACAGAGGTTCACCTTCACATCAAGAGCTAACATACTGGATCTTAAACTTGAGCTTCAAAGTCTAAAGAAAGGAAGTGATTCTATAATAGTTTTTTGCAGAAAATCAAAGTTGCTCGTGATAAACTTCTTGCAATAGGAGTTATTGTTGATAATGAAGAATTGATTTGCATTGTGCTCAAAGGACTTCCTAGAGAATTTGCTCACTTTTGCTCTGCAATTCAAACTAGGAGTGATCCTATCACTTATGAACAGCTAGCCATTGTGTTGCAAAGTGAAGAGCAAGCAATAATGGAGCACTCAGATTCAATTCCTCACTCATTAGATATGTTTGCTTCTAATAGCAAATCAAATAAGACCTCTCAAAATCATGGTTTTGGAAGAGGAAGGGGCAGAAATAGCTCCAATCGAGGAAGAGGAGGAGGTAGATTTAATCATGATGGAGGTCAACAATTCACATCTCAGACATCTCAAGGTTTTTCTCCTCAAAACTATCAAAATCAGAATTCTTCTCATGCTCTCAAGGTTGATCGTCCAACATGCCAGATTTGTGGAAAATCTGGACATCTAGCCTTAGATTGTTACCACAGAATGAACTTTTCTTATCAGGTAAAGAATCCCCCAGCTAAACTTGCTGTCATGGCTAGTACTTCTAATGTAGCTATCACCAACAATTAGGATCCTTGGCTTGCTAACTCTGGCACATCTGACCATCTTACTACCAATCTTAACAACCCTGCAATTCAATCTCAATATAAAGGACCTGAACAAGTCACTGTGGGCAATGGTCAAACTCTACCAATCAATCATATAGGTAAACTACTCTTCCCACCAAATATCACAACTTTACACTTAAAGATGTTTTACATGTGCCTAGAATAGCTATGAACTTACTCTCTATTCATAAATTTTTCTTTCACAATAATTGCTCACTTTAATGCAAATGAACTTAAAATTCAGGATATTCCTATGGGGAGACTCCTCTACAAAGGCTTAAGTGAGAATGGAGTTTATCCAATTTACTCAAGGAATTTTCTCAAGCCAATTGTCTTCAATTCTCCTTCAACACCACAATTTTCCCAATCAGCTCAATCTTCTCATTTTCCTTTTGCATTTCATGTAAATAGGTTTAATAAGTGGCTGTTATGGCATCATAGGCTAGGGCACCCTAGTAATAAAGTGCTTAATACAACATTGTCTTCTCTGGATGCAACTTGTATTTTACCTATAATTAATTTTGTCACGCATTGTAAGCATTGTCTCAATGGAAAAATGCATCAATTACCTTTTGATAAATCTGATTTTAAGGCTTCTAAACCCCTTGAATTGATTCACTCTAATGTTTGGGGTCTAGCCCCCACTACCTCTATCAATGATTTTCAGTATTATGTTCTTTTTGTAGATGATTATGAAAGCTCGGAAATGTGTCGAAAACACACGAGCAGTTTAGACCCCCAAATTAAAGTTACAGCTTGGTTGATTTTACACTAACTTAATACAAGTGCAGAATAGTGTAAACACAAGCATATAAACAAGACAACTACTCTAATCCATATTTAAAGTAACACAGCAGTAAAAATGAAATAAACAAGAATAGGGAAGCGAGATGCAAACACAAATAACACCGAAACGTGTTATCGAAGAGGAAACCGAAGAACTTGGCGAAAAACCTCTCCACCGCCCTCCAAGCGAAAATTGATTCACTAGACAATCAGTTAGGATACATGGGTTAGCAAGAGACCCCCCAAACCTAATCTACCCGATGTACCTAAGCCCTCCAAACTCCTACTCCAACAAGTCTTCTCGGAACCGTGTCTTGTCTTAGTTCTCTGGATCCCACAACAAGCTCCATGTTGCATCTGCCATCATCGGCTTCTTCCAATGCTTCCTAGCAACACCAAAACGTCACTTAACACTCTCAAAAGGTGTGGTGAGTGTTTGGGCTATCAACCTCTCAATGGTATGAAAATGGAGAGATAGGAGATGAGGAAATTCCCAAAACAAATGTGTAGAGGATTGTGGGTAGAACAATCTCTAACTCTCAAGGTGTTTGGCTAGGGTTTTTCTCTCAGAAGCTTTCATCTCAATTGTGAGTAATGTGGGTATAAATAGTGTGGGTACAGAAAGTGTGAATCAGACTGGACAAGCTGGTAGAACAGATTGCCTTGCGGGTGTCTCGTGGGAAGGCCTTACCCGCGAGATACTTACGAGACACAGCTATCTCCACCTGGCCTAACTCTTCGCATTCCAGCATGTGCAGGGCACATGTATCACTTCACGAGAAGCTAAGTCGCGAGATACCCGCGAGAATTCTTCAATCTTCAAATGCTTGAGTCTTCACACACTCTCTCTCTCTCAATTGTGAGTAATGTGGGTATAAATAGTGTGGGTACAAAAAGTGTGAATCAGACTAGACAGGCTGGTAGAACAGATTGCCTCGCGGGTGTCTCGTGGGAAGGCCTTACCCGCGAATACTTACGAGACACAGCTATCTCCACCTGCCCTAACTCTTCGCATTCCAGCATGTGCAGGGCACATGTATCACTTCGCGAGAAGCTAAGTCGCAAGTTACCCGCGAGAATTCTTCAATCTTCAAATACTTGAGTCTTCACACACTCTCTCTCTCTAACACACAACCCTTACAATGAAATTCCACAACAAATACAGGTTACAACAAATTGAATATAATTACAATCAAATTTGGCACGGAATATAAGCCAACAAAACATATAGTTGTAAATAATAACTTTACAATCTCCTCCTTTGGCTATTCCGTGACAAAACTCCTAAAACAGACTCTAGACTTAAACGTGAGTTTGGGAACATTGGCAAAACTCACTCACACCTAATCTAGAAACTATGAAGCTCTTGAACCATAATGACAAGTATCTCTTAAAACACAACAATACAATAGGTTCATGGTTATGCAAAAAACTTGTAATGAAAAATGGAACAAGCACAATGTGATCAAGCAAAATGGTATAAAGTACTAGACCATGGCTTGACCAAACATGCAATCACATATACAATAGTGATCACAATGCTCATTCACACTTGGAATGAACATCCGGACATGCAAGCTAATTAGCTTAATTGCAAACTATCATTTGCATATCCAACACTCAACCAATACATAAAAACATATATGCATCTAAGAACAATCCTACATAGGCACAAGAGTAAGGTACTTAAGACATAATAGCAATATCTTAAAAGTACAAGAGAAATGCTACAAAAGCATGGAGAGAATCACAAATTAGACTGAAATAAAACAGTAATTAAAACAAAGTATTAAAGCTTTAAACAAAAACAGTAGCAGTAAAGACAGTAAGCATAAAACAACAGTTATAAAAACAAAACAAAAAATTAAACCATTTATAAACCAATAACCAATGCTTATAAGTCTAAAACTATGCTCCCCCTAACACTGTGCAAGCTCTTCCTCAGCTCCCCCTCAAAATTTTCTCTCCCTTTTTGACCGAAATGGCCAAAGAGGCTAGAACTGATCCGACTTAGAGTCTGATCCATGTGCACAGGACAAGTCCTGAATCTATGATGATAATGCGGTGATCTGTCCTTGAAGGTATGCAAACTGGTTCGCGGTGTGCTGTACATGAGAATCCAGCACTTTAGACATCTGATCCATTTTAGCCAATAATTGATCAAGTTTGCTCAAACCTTGTGTTGGAGCAGAAGGCGATGGCTGTGCTGAAGTCTCTGGAGCAGAAGTGAATCTATCAATCTCTTCCTCTGTATCTCCACCCTCATCTTGCTTAACACGAGGTTGTGGGATGGTATGCACATCAGTCCTGGAACCTCTGATATGGGCTATACTCCTAGACAAGGTATGAGCACCAATGGGATAGTCCCTCTGAACTACCATAAGACCACTTGGAAGTTTGAGCCTCTCTTTTGCAATAAGGCCCATAATAAGAGTGGGGAAGGGCATGATAGTCTTGGAGTTCTGCTTACTAATACTCTTTCTTAAGTAAGTGAAAGATGTGCCCACAGATATCAATCTCTTTGTGAGTGAAGAGATCATATAGGAAGAAGGTCCTCAGAGCAAACAGTGTAGTTAGGTTTGTCACTGGGTACAAATTGTGAATCATCACATAGGCTAAGGTCCTTATCTTTGGTGAAAATGGTATTGTGTTTGTGGCATTCTTAGTCATTGTCCCATCAAGTGTTCTCACCATTTCTGCAATAGAACCCAATTTATCCTCATATTGGGTGGTGATAGGCTGAGATGGAGGACGAATTTCAAGAAAGTCTTGAATGATATCCTTCGTAATGACAAACTCTTTCCTTCTCACCTAGCAGTTGATGTGATCATCTTCTATAGTGGCGTTTGAGAAGAATTCTTTGATTATTTCTGAGTAGACCACTCTACTTGGTGTCAACAACTTGGTCCATGTCCTTTCTTTGAAAATATTAGGAATAAATGTGCCCTCTAGAGATTCCATTTGAACTACCCTTTCCATGATGATTGTTTTGTGCTTGTAACAGTCATTGAACTTCATATCAGCTTCCATTGATTTGAAATGCTCAGAATCAGTGCGTGCACGTTTAGAAGATGATTTCTTCTTAGCTGCATGCTTGGTGGGAGACATCCGCACAAGATCACAAAGCAAAAAGGGAACATGTGCACAAACACCAAAAACAGAACATAGAACTTGATTAGATTCAAGATAGTTCAAAACAAAGTTAAACTAACTTCAAACAGAGCATAGTTGACTCTTAACAACATGCTTAAACAAAAAAATCTATAAAACATAAACACAATGCATGAAAATAAGTAACTGTGCATCTGTGTGTATGTGCTGATGCATGTGTGTGCAGCATGAGATGCATGAGGGGTGCCTAGGTGTGTGCCTAGTGTGTGCATGGCATGGCATTGAGGCACAAAATGGGTAAAGTGTGTAAAACACATAGCCATTGACAAAAGCACGAAAAACATGACAAATAAGACCTAGAAACATGATTGGGACTAAGTTTAGTCCAATACATCACACAAATGTCACTTAGACATTTTGTCAAACACCTAACATGCAACTAAGCAAAACACACATGAATAATGNTTTTTGCAAATGTGTACAGTATAATTATCTACAATTTAAATCTTACATTGATTCTAGAGAAATATATACAATATAATTGTCTATAATATAAATTTTACATTGATAGTACAATGTGAATATATAATTGTCCTAAATTAATAGATAAAAATATTTTAAATAGTAATAATTAAAATTCAATTAACAATAATAATTAATATGTTCATTGTATTAAGAAAAAAATATGTCAAATGAACATATAATTTACTTTTTTTTATTATTATTATTCTATTGCTAGTATGTACTATAGACAAATTTGTACGTAATAAGGAAATTATGTAAATCATAAGATTCATCTCTTAACCAAGATGTATCTTCTTACTGACCTCATTAGAAAAAAAATCTTAGAGCTACCACTAATTAAACTTTTGGTTTATTTATTTGAAAATATATCACTGGGAATAAGGTCTTCTAATTTGAATCCAACACTTTAATGGCATAAAAGGTTTGAATAAAAAAAAGGCATAAATGTAGGGACGGAGTCAGGACTTGGAGTTTAGGGGGGCAGCTTTGCTACTAGCTGCGTGTAGTAGCTTTGGGTTTTGGCTATGTAGCTTAACCACTAAGAGTTTTATTTATTTAGTTATTTATTCTGTGTTTTTTATGTGTGTCTTGCTTCTAGGTAATGACAAAATTATTTCATTTAATTTTTTTTTAAGGATTGGACAATTTGTTTTGGGTAAAATTGTTTGATTAAGTTTAATTTTTTTTAGCTTTACTATTGGTAATTTTGTTGTTGGGCTAATTTTTTTGGGCTTGTATATTTTGTTTTAGATTTTAAATCAAGTGTTATGGCCTTTAAAAGGAGAAAAATGCTAGAGTTACAACATTTTTTTACAAATTGCAAATGTGGTGAGTGGTTATTTGTAAATTAAAAAGTGATATAAGTGATAGGCTTAAATGCGAACCAATTAGATTTTACTACCTCAGTAGTTTATAAAAATGTTGAAGAAAATTTTGTGGCTATAACATTACTCGTAAAAGAATCAATGATAATTTTGTGGCTATAATATTATTTGTAAAAGAATCAATGATATTGTTAAGAGGCGTAGAGTGTAATTTTATAGAACAAAATTGCTAAAATTAGTACCTATATATTACTAATATTTTTTTATAAAAATTAAAAAAAAAAAAATTTTTTTTTTTTTTGAAAAATTGTGTCCATAAATTTATTATTTTGATGATCTGGCTTGCTCATGAAGGTGTGAGCAGCACGTGGAGTAGTGCTAAAGGTGCAGGAAGGGCTTGCTCGAGGCCAAGGCATTAATGATTACCAGGATTGTTTTTGGTCCCACTTATCTTGGACACGTGGTTCATTCTTTGTGGCTTGTCAGCAAGATTTTGCCATGTGTAAACCAGCAAGATAAAATTATATGATTGCCTGCCGATATTTTTTGTCGAGTTCTACTGTCGTTTATTTTCCTCGAGACCAATCTGGAAGTTTTGAGGCTCATGACCTTCTTGGCCGAAAATCAAGATAGCACCCGCTATGCGTCCATGTGTCATGTGACTAATAATCATAAACTAACAAAGATAAATCTGGGTAAGCATGAACCAATAAGCTCAAAGGGGCAAAACTAATTGTACTGATAAACAGTCGGAATGGAAGTTGGGCCGCTTACAATGAAATGTATGCTTGCCCTGGCCATGCATATTTAGGCTAAGAAGCAACATGACTCCTTGAGAGTAGACATCCAGAGGAGGCCTTCGGGGGAGTGTTTAAACCTCAATTAGGATTGAGAATCCTGGAACTAATTTAGTCAAAAGAGAAGGATTCCTTGTGGTAATTTAAATTTCAAACCCTTAATGGCAATTGAAAAATCTTGTTTAGACCCCCTAGTTACTTAATTATGCAGTAGATTAATCTATTGATTTCCGATTAGGCCTATTTAGTTATTTGAATTATGATGATTTAATCTATATATTACTAAAAGCTGAAGCGTAGCATTTATTGTTGCTACACTCCAGTTGAGCCACATAAGCGTCCACCTCATTATCATTTTCTTTCCAATTTTCTTATAATTATTTTTAACATTTACTTTTTATTTTATTTTAATATTTACATTTTTTCCAACCTTTTTCCATCCTTATCTTTTCATCTCTCCACTACCCTCTACATAAATATTATTCTTCTTCTTTTCATCTCCCCACTACCCTCTACATAACTATTATTCTTCTTCTTTCTCTTCGTCTTCTTTTATTTTGTCTCTTCTTATTCACATTGTCTTACTATAAATTGGTAACTATCTATTCCATTCTATGCATAGTTTTCTCTCATAAAAAAGGTTCTCTCTCTCTCTCTCTCTCTCTCTCTCTCTCAATTTTTCTATGAATTTTTTATATTCTTCTATTTATGCCAAATTACTAAGCTTTGGGAATCCTTTCTTTTCTTTTTTTTCTTCTTTGTTTTTCTACACTAGAATCATTATGCTCATTTCTCACTTAATTTTATCGAGTAGTTTGCAGGAATTCAAAAAAAGGTTCTCTCTCTCTTTCTCTCTCAATTTTCGATGAATTTTTTATACATTCTTCTATTTATACCAAATTACTAATCTTTGGGAATTATTATTATTTTTTCTCTACACTAGAATCATTACGCTCATTTTCTCACTTAATTTAATCGGTTAGTTTGTAGGAATTCAAGTAAAGCTAGACAATAAGGAATTTTACGGCATTGGAGAACACCTAAATATATATCAGCCAAAAGTTGAAAGTCAGCAAATTAGTGGAGCTATGATTAAGCTTCAAATGGGATTGATGGTATTGCCAATGTTCTTTAATTAGCATCCTTATTTCTATTTCTCTATATATGTTTCCTAGAATTAGTATTAGTCTCATTTTTATTTTCTCTATTATATTCTAGGTAAACCAAGAGTTCTTTAAAACTCCACATTGGTTAATGCCATTTAGATTTTTTTTTTAAATTGTTTTTTTTTTTCTTTTTAATTGTTAAATGTTACCCTTTTTTTGCTCTTTCTTATAACTCTAATTAATTTTGATGGTTCTTTTTCTTTTTTTTTTGGTTAGTTAAGGTTGATGGTTCTTTCTTACAAAGAAAAGAAAAAATTGTAAACAATTGAATTCTGTATAAACTTGTACCTAAAGGGGACAGGAGCCTTTGTTTATTTGATTAGAGACAATATATTAAAGGGGCATATCCTTTGGCCATTGCATTGCATTTCTTAGAGCTTAACAGATAAAGCTTGTCATTATAGGAAAACATTTTGGGTGGGGATAATGGTGTCATTTTGTTTGCTCTAAGAGTAACAAAAGATCCTATTATAAAGGAAGCCCACAATCATATCACATGCTTATTACACAAACCATGAGCACAACCCATTATTCTCTCTCACCATGTTTCTACTACATTTGCATTTAGCAACCTAAGATTAGAATTTATTCCCGATGGAGGACTTGTAGAATCATTCAGTTTTTATAGGAAACTAGCTGTAGGCTCACACGATGCATGGGAATATAAATATTATGTAGTGAAGTGTAATATACAAAAAGTAACAATTACTTCAAGCATTGTCTTTTTTCCAAAAAAAAAAAAAAAAGAAAAAAAAAAAGAAAGAAAGAAGATTTTTACACTCTTTTTTTTAAATCTTTTTATCTATACAAATATATCATTTTAATATTTTTTGTGTATTTCATTAATAANCAAAAAAAAAAAAAAAAAAAAAAAAAAAAAAAAAAAGAACACTGTAACAACTAGAGTTGCACTTGTAATTAGTTCCATAGATCTATACAAATATTTTGCCTCCTCGGACAATACATTCATCCGACTTTACTGGCTTTGTTCTTGCATGATTGTCCTTCAAATCTATCCTAGCCATTGTTAGATTCACTAGGGCCCAGTCCTTTGACCCACTCTCTACAAATTTATTGTATTGGGCTCATTAACCCACAGTCCCATACATATTGGGCTTGGGTTGTAAACCGTGCCCTTATAGGTACAATGAGTTTAAACTCCTAAACACACACACACACACACACACAATGAATTTTATGAAGTAATATCCTGCTTTATTGGAGATGTACTATTCCATTAGAATGTCAATTTAGCAAATCCCTTTTTCACAGTTCACACTACCCTTATATTAGATGTGAAGATGTGAGTTTGGATGATCTTATTTTTATTTATTATGTTAAAATATAATTGTACCTTAAAAATTTATGATAAATTTTACAAAACTATAAACTCTCTTTTATGATAAAAATAAGTTGAATCACATGACATGGTCATAATTATTCTAATCTACTCATGGAACATCCATAAGTGATGGACAAAAGTTATAGATACATGGACGAATGTAGCTAATTAAAAAAAATATTCACTCACAATAATAGGCTTTAATATTAGATAATTAGCTGCATACTTTGGAAAGTTTTGCATAAAGGTAGTAAAACTTAATTATGTGTCTCAAACTCAAACTCGAGCCTATTGGCTAAAGCCAGAAAAAGAGGATGCCCAAGACAAAGCCAACTTAAAGAAAACTGGTGAAGGAATGGAAAGTCACCTCAAAGCAAATAACAATTAACAAAACGCAATAAATTAAAAACAAAAAGGTATAAAATAGAGAAATATGAAGGTTATAAGGAAAATTCTTAGGTATTTCCGGAGTACGTAGAAATTATGCTCCGTTCTCTCACATTCATGGTGGTTTCTATCATGAATTTAATGAGTGAACCTCACCATAAATGTGAGAGGAGTGAGCACTATTTTTTATACTCCGAAAGCACCTAAGAATTACTCAAGTTATAAGCACATGAATATGATGGTAGCATAGAATGATTGATTAAGTGCAACAAGACTGATGAAGGTTGCACTCGATCAATCAACAACAATAACATCAATAAGTACAATTCCCTCCAAGTATGTGAAAAATTCTTGAATTGATCTGGGAAAGGAAGGGCAGCAACTTATTTCATATTTTTAAGGGTAACTTGTCATCAAATAATTTACAAGAGGATGTGTATGCAGAAAAAAACTTGATAATATAGATGGGCTAATATTTAGATTTGTTATTGAGTGAAACCCTAAAATTATGATGATGAAATGCATTATGATGAATATGCATGCTAGGTTTGGATGATGAACATGTCATGACTCATGAGAATGTGTAAAAGAAATTATTTTGATCACATGATGTGCACGGATTTTCTTCAAATGATGAATGACATGTATGAATATTGTGCATAATGGAATATGACCATTAATTTCAATAAAACAAACATTCGAGTAGGGCGGAATAGGTTCTTAACACCTTCTAATTTTGTATTCATGTAAGTTTCTGATTAAAAAAAAAATTATCCCTGTAAGTTTGACTGTAATTTGGGAAATAAGCCATATAAGTTACAAAGCTTGAACTAGTCCTAGTTACAAGGTTTGTAGAAACAAGGTAGTAGGTGAACAAGGTAATAGTAGGAGAATAAGATAGCAAAGAACTCTCACAAAGAAGGCTTCTAGGAAGAAAGCTCTCTCTAGGAAGAATTCTCTCTAAAATTGCTCCTTTTCAGCATAAGGGACAGCCCCCCTTAAATAGGCAAAATTTGGAGTGAACAGTAAAAGTGAACAGTAAAAAGTGAACAATGGTCCGTGAACAGTAATCTGTGAACAGTAATCCATGAACAGTAATCCGTGAACAGTAATTTTTCTTACTTTTTTGACTTGAAGTCATCAGCAAATTTGGAATTTGATGGAGATGCATCTGACTTGGAAGTGACAAAAAGCAAGGAAATCATTATTGTAGCATGTAGGAGTAGGAGGGAATATATGCATAATGTCTTTTTTGACTAACCAAAGTAGTAGGAACATGAATCATCAACTCTTGTCAGAAGCATGGCCTTGTACAGGAATATCAGAGTAAGAGCATGGGAGAATGCAATAGGATTACGTGAATATTGTAACATTTAGCCATTGTGCAGGCCAGACAAATAGAGAAGCAATAAGCTGCAAGGGGTCAGCAGAATCTTGACTAAAACAGTTCTTGATAATGGAAGTATCAAGAAAATAACGTTATCAGTGAGAGCAATGATGTCACAAAATTAATCAGTAGAAGGAGCGTCAGATGGGTATCCATCAAATGGATCAAAAGGGCCTTGTGGAGAGTTGCATGGATGGTCATGGTAAATAGCATATCTGTTGCAGAATCCACAATATAATATTGGTTCAAACACTGGCCTTTTTCCCGGGATGAGTAGGCTCCTTGGATTACAATGATTAGTTATCCGCATCCGAGCAATAGTATCAACATATGGCCTGGGACCAAAAATAGAAATTCGATCAGTACTGCCAATGAAATGATAATTTTTCCATAAACTTTGAGCCACCTCAATAATCTGGTTATTGAAATAACTACTCCAACATTCGGCCAGAGCAATAGGATTATTAAAGGACAAATGGGAATTTCCTTCAAACCATGGTCCTTGGTGAGTATGTCCATTTATGAGAACAAGATGCTTTGAAGGCTGAACACTCATCCAGTTATCTCT
>NW_027069656.1:622262-632113 GCF_002906115.3 Quercus suber | reverse complement strand
ATTGAATAATTAATGTTTAACTATCTAATTAATTAGGTGTATGCAACCTCACCATAAAATGTAGTCCTAACCAATTAAATTATGACACATCATTGATCTCAAATTGATTACACCTATAACCAATTGAAATCAATTGTTCATAATCACATATAGTCGGACTCAATTTGTGATAGTACATCTTAGCCATTAAAACTTGATTTGATGATAACTTTCAATCTAATGGTCCGATTAGGGCTTATGACTAGTCGATTTGATCGTTACAACATCAAGATCATTTTAGTGAAATGAGTCTAATGGCTAGAATCAAGATGCATATTTTTAAAGTGAAAGTACCATTTTGCCCTCCATGTAAGGTTAAATGCGAGTTGCAAAATGGGGTGTCAACAACAACAAGGTAGCTATTCTCAAAACGTTTACTGTAGCTCAACACTCAAATAAATAAATAAATATATATATATATATATGTGTGTGTGTGTGTGTGTGTGTGTTAATACTTCTTTCTCACTATTCTCTCTCTTTTCTTCTTTCTTTTTCTCTCACCGGTCTCACTTTCTTTTGTCTTTTCTTTTTTCACCAGCCTTTGGCTTTCTTTCACTTTCTTCTTTCACCCCAAGAGGAAAACATTGAGATTTTGGATTTGAACCTGAGCTAACTCAAAAGAAAATAAGTTTGGGTCTGAGCAAAATCAAATGAAAGGAGCAAAATCAAATGAAAGGTAGCTAAATAGAGAGGATGGCTGGAGCAAGGGCTGCTGAGAGAGGATGGTCGGAGCATGGGGTTGTTTATGGAGGTGGTGAGTGTGGGGTTGTGGATTTGGGGAGGATGGTCAGAGCGTGGTGGTGGTTGGTTGTCAGTTTATGGAAGTGGGGTTGTGGGTTTGGGGTTGTGGAGGCGGCGTGTGTGGAGTTGTGGGTTTATGGGTTTGCTTCATAGGAAAAGAGAAGAAGAGAGAGAGAAATGAATAAAAAAATGAATAGTTTTTAGGTAATATGGAAAAATAGAAACTTTGATGTTGGGTGTATTATAAAGTGTGTTGTTAAAATAGATAAAATAGTTTTTTAAGTTGTTAAATGCTAAAAATTTAAACTTCTTTACTGTGAATGCTCTTAAAGTTTAAATTTTGGTTTAAAACTAACAAAACTATTAGGTTCAATATGCAATTGTCTTAAATCTCATAATTTTATTTTAAATTTTCAAAGTTATAGAGTTTAATCTAAAACTACTAAAATGTAATAAGTTTAAGCTTGTTCGGTAGGGCAAATTTGCAATAAGGGGGAAAAAAAACAAAGAGAATGAGTAGAAAATCCCAAGTGAGCTCTTTTGCAAATATTGATACTTCATGACAAGTGGAAGTAATCCATCAGCCTTTGGGCAAATTATGGTAAACTCACCTATGGTTTGACCCATTTGCACCTTGCTTGCCCGTAGTTTAAAACTTAACACTTTTTCCACCTAAGGTTACCTCCGTTAGTCTTCTACCATCCACCTTTGTTAAAAACATTTTTTTTTTAAGACTAAAACAAATTTAAAATGAACCAAAGAGTTAGGGTTTAAAGTTTTTTTACAAAAAAAAAAAAAAAAAAAAAAAAAAANATGGGTGTGGATTTGGTTTAGGGCGGAGAGAGAGAGAGAGAGAGAGAGGGGGGGTTGAAGCTTGAGGTCATAGGTTCGGTTTAGATCAAAGAAAGCAGAGAGGGTTTAAGAGAGAAATTGTTGGCCATGGAGATCGATGAAAGTAGAGATGGCCATGGCTCCAGTGAAGCTTCGACCTTAGAGATCGGTGGTGGATCAACCATGGGTTCTAGTCATGATGGTCTTGGAGACTGGTGGTGGATTCGTCATGGGTTCTAGTTATGCTGGTTTTCGAGATCGGTAATTGATTGGTTGATGAAGTCTTGGATCTGCCCTTCTCTCTCTCTTTCTCTCTCTCTCTCCCCCTCTATCTGTCTCTTTTTAAGCTACTGTTTGTGTGTTTGAAAGTGTAGGATTTTTGAAATTTACATTAATCATATATATAAGTGTAGTTTGTGAATAGTTTTTGAATTCGTATTTTACTTGGATTGATTGGCTCAAGAATGTTCATACCAGAGGAAGTGTGATCTTCAACCAAAGTTTTACAAATTTTAAAAATTTGTTTTTAGATCTTATTTCTCTTATTGTTTTATGTATTACTTTGTTTTGGGAGAAGAGAGACATAAAATGTGAGAAAAATACATATTTACTCTTATTTTTAACAGATATAGATAACATAAGACTAATGGATGTAACCTTAAGTAAGCAAAGTGTTAAGTTTTGAACAACAGATAGGCAAAGTGCAAACGGGCCAAACCACAAATGAGTTTACTGTAATTTGCCCATCAGCTTTTATGTCCTTAGAAAGGCAATTTTTGGATTATGGCTTTTAGTTAACTCAATTAGTAAATTCTCATATTGTCCAATTAGAGACTAGGGTAAAGAGTAATTATTGTTTGCCTAATAATAAAGAGCAATTAACATGAAACTGACGTAATAAATTCAAATCCTATCAAATCTATGAGGGGAGGGGGGATGCAATTGATAAAGTTATGAATAAAATTCGAAGGGAAAAAACCCAACTAGTGAGTACAATGGGTTAACTTGTACGGCTGTACTCGATTTAAACATTTTCTAAATATATATATATATATATATTACTTTTTGTTTTTTAATTATTTGAAAGTAATATACAAAGTTGAATATTCTTTCTTGGTGGTGAAAAGAGAATTACATATAATTTTTAGTTCTCTTTAATGGTATCCAATATTTTCTAGCATTCAAAGTGAAATTCTTAATTACTAGTATTAATCTTGTCTTTTGCCTAAGAATTTGGAAGCTTGTTGTGCACTTGAAGTTGGTTATACAGATTTCAAGTTATTTAATTCATTTATAGAGTATTCATACTTGTAAAATCTTAATTAAGCTATCTTCTCCATCTTGCCTTCTATAATTAGTACCCCACACCACCAATTTAAGGGACTTTACTTTCAGATTATGATTTTCCTGCAATTATATTAAAATTGTGAGTAGTGAGGAGTTGCAGAAATTTTGAGAGAACATGTTTAGAGGGGATATTAGGATGCTCATGAAACATTTACTCCTCTAAATCTTTAAACACATTCACTTATATACATTTGTACTCATCAAATTCTTCAAGACACTACACCAAGTAAGTTACATAATACATACAATGTTTCACACTCAGCCACACTTGCACATAACTCCCTCAATCAATCAAACAGAAAATGGTGAGTAAAAAGGGTTCAACATTGTGAGAGGAATCTAATTCACCATCAAGCTGCTTGAAAAGAGATCTTTTTTTTTTTTTTTTTGATAAGAAACACTTTCATTACTAAAAAATGAAGAAAACTACATAACATCTTAAGAAGAGCTTGTTCAAGAAAACAAGGAATCTTTTCTAACCAACAGAAAAATCATCAATGCTAAAGCATTTTTAGTGAGAAGATGGGCTGGACAATTGCCTTGCCGTGAACATGAGAAAAATTCACTTGACGAAACTCATGGGAGCAAATACAGAACTATAAATCACAGCAGCAATCGATGAAGGCGAGGAAGAGTCTCTGAAGGGCATTGAACACACACCAAGATCACCCTCCAAAACGAAGTCTTGAATCAATTGCCTTTGCCTCCACTTCCACTGCACCAAGAGGGAACCGAAGCTTCTTACGGCATGCTCACATTAACACGCCATCTAAGTCCCTGACAATTACACCAATGCCCACCAACTTTTGAGCAGCAAAAACGGCTCCATCACATTAATCTTATACCTAGTAGGCGGAGGAGGCAACCAGTTAGTTTGGTTGTTGGTGCTCAGAACAAAGACAGTGCAGCCACCTTCCTGAAATTCTGCCAGAAAGTCCAAAGCCCATAACCACCTGTTGACTGATTTTCTGACACCCCCAACTTTGAGCTTATTCCGATTAGTCACAACTGCCCAAGCCACCATAACAATTTGTTCAATCTTGTCTGCTCCCAATGGCTTCCATAACCCCATACCACAACATATCCATAAAAGAATAAAAGTGGACCGTGAGTTCAATGGAAACAGCTTTGACACTTCCAGACTCACGAACAGCCACCATCCTAGAAATATGTCCCGATGACTCTACATCCACATGACGTACCTCACATTGTCCATCAGCAGCACCTTCCTTCTCATGAGGTTCTCTTGGTGGGGAGAAATATCCTTACAAGCTCTCCACGCAAAGTGGCAAACCTTCGGAGGAATATCAAGCCCCCAAAGAGTCTTCCAAAAACATCACAGCCTGCTACATCTGAAACAGCTCACTTCAACCCTTCTTCATTCATTCCATAGCTACCATGTAGGCACTTCGGACTGAGACCTAAAATTTGAAGATGGAGCCCAAACCAACCTATCCTCAGGTAAACAAGAGCTTAGGACCAAACCCAAAATAACCTCAGCCTCATGCGGTAAGAAAACATCCCGGATCAACTCTGAATTCCAAGAACTAGTGTCCTGATCAACCGAGCTTCAGCCCCAAGTAGAGAAGGTGGAGAGATCACCTTATACGTCGGAGTGGGAAGCCATCTATCTTGCCAAATCCAAATGCTCCTCCCATTACCCACTTGCCAACGACCCCATTACTGAATGAATTCAATCACAAACTCATATCATCAATTCATCATGAAAATCTAGCAATGATGCTAAGAAAACACTAGAGCCCACTTCAAGAGCTTTTTTCCAAATATTAATGAATTCATTCACTTTGAATGAACTTGTTCAAGACCAAATTTCAACCATTGTGTATTAGCAAATTTATATCATCATATCTAACCATTTTAGAACGTAGAACTTTGCAAGGTAGAATCCAAGCATCATCCCTAGACTAAAAGTAGCCTTTGCACCTTTGCATAACCAACATAGCAATTGATCATGTAAACTATCATATTTCATTACCATAAAAACAATTGAATACACCAAAACTTCAAAGTACCTTCAAACTCAACGAAGGCAAAACGAAGTACGAGATTAGGGAAACCACATATACTGCACTTAACACCTTCACACTCAAAATCAAGTTGTTCAAGACAAGATTTTAACCAACGTATCTGCAAAGCATTTATCAGCAAAATGAAGGCAGCAAACTATTTGTCACACAAAGAGAGGAGCTTTATGTTTCTACATATGAAACTATAACAAAAAAAAAAAAAAAAAAAAAACCCAACTTTAATCTGGGATCCAAAAGAACATTTTTTAAAAAAAAAAAACAACCCTAACAATATGTTATATATATTTTTTATTGATAGTTGTTTAAGAACAAAGAATGCATCCATGTTCATTGAGACATATTATCAAACAGGTACAAGTTTCCTTTCTACACTCAAAGGTTCATCTGGATTTTCTTTTGTTTGTTTAAAGATGAGTAATTTTGAGAAGAAAAAAGCATACAAAAAATGTGAAAACAAAAATGAAACAGAACAAGAGGAGGAAAAAAGAAAAACCTTAATGTGACATCGGGTGTTGAAAGCAGCAAGAAAGCTCCGGTGTTGGGTGATGATGCTAGAAAGAGAAGAGTTTGGGGGTTTTCTGACGAGGCAAAGGCGATCTTGCCGGAACGGACGATGTTCGGCAATGCTGTGCCGGCGGAGACACTGGGCAGTGGTTGTCGGGGTTGTGGTGGTCGGAACTGGATGTTAGGGAGAGCGGTGCGGTGATGAAAAGGAAGCTTGTAGTTGTAGGTGGAATGGAGTGTGGGTGTGAGAGAAAGAGATGAGAGAGGGAGAAAGGAAATAGAGAAGAGTAAGCTGATTTGGGAATTTGATTTCAAAAAGCGGAAGGAGGAGAGAGGAGTCGGTGGGCGGGCTTTTGAAAACATTTCAGGGTCAAGATGGTCATTTTGTTTGGATTAATAGACAAATTTCAGCCATTTAGTGAAATATATATATATATATATATATATACCAAAATAAATGCTGTGTTAATAATGAACCATGCTACTTTACTTTCTCCAGATATCTATAATTATTATTAGGGGTGTGTAGAAAACTCACCGACCCGCCAAATCCGACTTAACTCAACCCGACCTGCCAGGTTAGGTCGGTTTTTAGAACTTAGTGGGTTGGTTGGGTTGGGTTACAAAAATTTTTATAGCGGGTCGGGTTGGATATGGGTCATAAAATTACAAACCCGCCAAACCTGACCCGACCCCAAACCCACCTATATTTATATATATTTAAAATATATTATATATTTAATAATTTAAAAAAAAAAACTAGTTGTGTGGCAATTAGATATATTTAATATATATTATATATTTAATAATTTTAAAAAAAAAAACCGCCGTAAAGCAGCACTTCCTCAGTTCCTCCTACTAATATTAATTTAATATATATATATATATATTATATAATTATTTTTTTAAATAACCAGCTCTTCTATCCCATATAAAAGCCAATTAGTTCACACAAATCTTAGTAAATTACTATTGTTATTTAGTAATTAGTGTTGTTTGCCTTTAAGGAGTTACATTGATACTAATCTTTGGGTTTTTTTTAATATATTAATATTTATATTTTTTTCTACTCAATTTAATAATAATAAAAAAAAATTGTCAAACTCATGAGTTCAACCCGACCATGTGGGTTGGGTTGGACTTATATGATGGGTTGGGTTGGACTTATATGATGGGTTGGGTTGGGTCAAATTTTTTTTGACCCACCATGGTGGGTTTGTCAAAAAATTCCTCAACCCGACCCAACCCGACCCATGCACACCCCTAATTATTAACGTTGTTTTCCTTAACTGTGGCAACTAGGGGTATCAATGTTCGACCTAATCGCGAACACAATACGAACCCGACACGGGTTTTTTCGAGTTAGAGTTGGGCCTTAATGGGTTTGGGTCATAAACGGGTCGACTCGAAAGCGACACGATAAGAAACGAGTCATAAATGGGTCAACTGTGTAACTCGCAATAGACACATTTGACACGCCAATTTATTTGTGTTAACCCGAATGACCCACTAACACAACCCGTTTAACTCATATAACAATAAATATTTATTTTATTTTAGATTTGTCAAATACCTTTTATATCCAACATATATTTTAAATTTAAAAAGAAAAGTGAGTAATTACAAAAATTACAATGGATATAATTGGAAATTGAAACTTTACAGACATTAGAACTACTAATACCCTTTTTCTTTCTTTTTTCTTTTTTGTGGCATAGAACTTACATAAATGAAATTGGATGAACTTGTGGAAGATGTTATGAATTTGGACATCAACAAAGAATCTATGGATGATAATCGTGGTCATAGTCAGGATTAGTCTATTATTTGCTCAAATTCTTTCAATATTTGATACTTAGGATTTGACGAGTCCAAGAATATTATATTTTGTTGAACTATGTTATTTTATTTTGTGAAACTTTGTTATTTTGAATTTGGTTGAAGTGTATGCACTTCTTTTTGGAGTGTAAAAACTTATTTCTAGATCAATGTATATTTTTGTTAAATTATATTATTTTGAATGTGGGTTGAAGACTTGAAGTGTATGTACTACTTTTTGGGATGTAAAAATAATTATTTCTAGATAAATGTTATATTTAATATTATACAGGTTGAAATGGGTCGTGTTTCATTCGTGTTAACTCACACGACTCGTTTATTAAGCGTGTCAAATGGATTGGGTCAGGTCAACCCGTCTTATTAACAGATCGGTTACGGTTGAAAGATCATAAACGATTTATTAAATGGGTCAGGTTAGGGTTGAGCCATTTAGTCGAATACCCTACCTCGACACGACACGAACCCGACACGCTAACCCGAATTGACACCCCTAATGGCAACATATAACTGCTTCATGAACATCGAGTATCGGGGCCCACTCAGGATTTTGCTCTTATTTTCTTTTCTTTTTTAAGTATCAAAACGTCGCGTACAGATTTAGGTTCGTTTCCGGAAAGTCAAGCCTTCCTTCTTTTTTTTTCTTTTCTTTTTCTTTTCTTTTTTTTTTTGATCAATCGGAAAGTCAAGCCTTGTAATTTTCACTTGTATCCAGTGAAATGTTCTTTTTATGTTCATCCATTTACTGTTGTGTCAAACGGAAAATTTTGAAATTTAATAAAATATTTAATTGAATGAAAATAAAGTTAAAAAACTAAAATGAATTTCAACCATGCAATTTACCTTCTATTCTATAGTATATTACAATTGATTGAATAGAATATAAAAAATAAATTAAATTAAATATGGAGGTGGTGGGTGATTCCTTGAAAGTTATCCAAGTCCTTGTTGCTGCAAGCCTTCAAGGACTTTGTTTGGAAATGTCATTACTGATATTCATTGTTTAGTAGCTAGTTTTAATTGTAGTTTTTTTCATGTTAAGAGAGAGGGCAATAAGCTTGCTCATGCCCTTGCCGTAGGGCAATTCTATCTGCGGAAAATTTTGAAATTTAATAAAATATTTAATTGAATGAAATAAAGTTAAAAAACTAAAATGAATTTCAACCATGCAATTACCTTCTATTCTATAGTATATTACAATTGATTGAATAGAATATAAAAAATAAAAATTAAATTAAATATGGAGGTGGTGGGTGATCCTTGAAAGTTATCCAAGCCCTTGTTGCTGCCAAGCCTTCAAGGACTTTGTTGGAAATGTCATTACTGATATTCATTGTTTAGTAGCTAGTTTTTATTGTAGTTTTTTTCATGTTAAGAGAGAGGGCAATAAGCTTGCTCATGCCCTTGCCGTAGAGCAATTCTATCTGCAGACTTAGATGTGTGGTTAGAAGATCTACCACGTGACTTGGAGGATGCTTTTCAGTTTGATTTGCCTTAAATAAAAATTCTTACCTAATTCTCAAAAAAAAAATTATATATATATATATAATATATACATGGAATAGAGAATTTTATCTAATGGTACTGATAAGAAGAAAAGAAAAATATTATGAATTTTTCATCCGTAAGATAATTAATAGCTTTGTATGGGTTGAATATAAATTCTCTATTCCATATTTAATTTTATTTTTTATTTTTTATACTCTATTCAATCAATTGTATATATTATAGTATAGAATATAAATTGCACTTTCAAAGTTTGACTGAAATTTATTTTTAGTCTCTTAACTTTGTTTTCATTCAATTGAGTCTTTTATTAAGTTTCAAATTTATTCAATTCAAAATTTTGTGTCCAATTCCGTTGAAAATTTTTCGTTAAATATGCAATTAACTAATTACAAATTTGGAAAAATTCTCACACAAAATATTTTTTATTAATTTTACAGTTTTTTCATGTGAGAAAAATATTATTTTAAAAGCTATTTTAAAAAAAATGGACAAAAGTCCTAAATTGAAAAATTTGAAATTTAAAAGACTCAATTGAATGAAAGTAAAATTAGAGAACTGAAATGAATTTTAATCAACTTAAAATGTGGAATTTTCATTGTACCTATATTATATTTACATATGAGTTTTTCTATATTAAACTCTGGTTATTTATGAAAAAAAAAAAAAACTCAAAATGGATAAAATGATTTTTATCCTATGCTCTTGTCTGCTTGGTGCATTGCTGCCTTTCGGCCCTTCTTGGTTCCTTTTTTCAGCGCTAGTTCCTTCTTGATCTTCTTTTTGGGTGTTTAATGCTGCGTTTTCTGCGCAGCTGTTCTTCCAAGTCATGGTTTTGCTGGTGAGCATTTTATAGCAACGACAAGAGTTTGAACCTGTCTCTCGAGGGCAGTCGTGGGTGGTTGCCATTGAGCAAGTGAGCACCATGCAACTTTTTTCGAGAGGCAATGTATGCTTACAAATCACAAGTTCTCACAGACGACGCCAACCTGATGATGC
>NW_027069656.1:520449-621952 GCF_002906115.3 Quercus suber | reverse complement strand
AAAAAAAAAAAGTCTTCAACTTTAAGATGGATTTCCCTTTTCCCATTTGTGGCCAATTCTCTGTTTTTACTTTCTACTTTAAGATTCTTCTAGATGCTAAGAAATAAAATGACATAGTATCACTGCAGGTACCACCCCTCATTCTTTCATTCATTTTTATGTTTACTTGATTCAAAGATTGAAGGTCAAATGGCAAACGCAAAAAAAAAAAAAAAAAAAAAAAAAAAAAAAAAAAAAAAAAAAAAAACAACAACAACAACAACAACAACACACTTGTTAAAATTGTCTCTCTCAAATCTCAATGATGGTGGAATTGGCTAAAGCCTCTTATCTCAAGATAAATGGAAGTATAATAAGACATTTTTAGATGGTCGGTTTGCTTTTGCTTCTCCCATGGGTCCACAAATCCAATCCACTAATAATCATATGTTAATTGTTAATAAATATGAAATCAAACTTCTTTCAGAGCTATAATTAGATTATGATCTCGGATAATTCCTATATATTATATAGTATTTGACTCAGATTATGCGCTATTCCTGTTAATTGCCTATCTTTTGTTTATTATGGTAGTGGTTGATAGACTCTGACACTCTCTATCTCATTTAATTCTGTGAGTTTGTCTTTCTGTCTTTGTTTGTATTTAGATTGTGTGGGTTTCATTTGGATTATTTTATGTGGGCATGTATCCACTGGTAAACTTTGCATAGCAATGTGGTTGTGGGTTTCAATTTTTTGAGTTATTTGTGAGAATTGGTGAACTGAGTTGATTTAGTTTTGTAAAGATATTTTTGAAGATTTTATGTTTTTTACAGCTCAAGTGGCTCTAATTGAAATGCAATTAACTGTTTGATAAAATGCCTCTATGAGCTATCTATTATTGGCAATGTCCTCAACCTTATCTTTCTTTAACCCCAATGTGATACATGGTAGCCCCACACCAACTTGTTGTTCGTGTTGATTTTCTATCATGTTTTTTTGATAATATGTAACATGTAATTACTTATCAACAATTTCATGCAATTGATATGTGAAAGGGACAAGCTAAGCCATTTACACAAGTAATGAAAGAATTGTTTAGCTAAAACCTTGAATGACCAAATTTTGCACAAATGCATGATCCTGCATTGTTAGAATAGCTACACAATATGCATGATGCTGAGTAGTAATTTGGGAAAAAAATTTATGATCAAAGTGATTTGGAACAATATCACAGCATCTATATGTAGGATGCCTCCATCATAGGACTTCCTTTGTTACTAATGTTATTGTACGTGCCCAAATTCCCACACTAAACTGGGCCTAGTGTTTGGGCTCACAAATTACTTATATAGTGGGTAATGGGTTTCCTACTATGAATAGCTCCCGGGTGAGCTTCAAGAAGGAATTACCCCTTAGCCTAACCTCACTTATTCCCTCCTTAAGCTTTTGTAGTTACTGATTTGCTCTCTCCCTCTTTTCTCTCTCCTTTCTCCCTCCAAAATGTCCAACCCCATCTCCTCTTTCTTCCTCCTATTTATAGCTTAAGGATAATGGAGGAGTCGTGATTACCCTCTGGTTCCACTCGTGTAGGTGGGACCCAAATTAATTATTCCTGACAAGGAATATGCTCCGTTGGAAATGGGGTCGAGGACGTTGGAACTGGTACTAGCCTCCAAAAATTGCTCGGTAGCGTGATTCCCTAAGGCACTCCCGGGTTGCCAAGGCATTGCCGCCCATCATAGGGATACCTACCAACTATTCTATACACGGGTTGTGTTTGTATGCAGAGCTTATGAATAGCGGGCCGGTCATGACGTTGGGCTTGGGCTTGGTAATATTCATAGACTTATATTGCCTAGGCTCGAGATAAGTGGGCCTATAACAGTACACCTTTCAACAAAATAAGCAGATCTCAAGCAGACTCTAAGAGAGCACATATCAAAGTTACCAAAAGCAATTAAAGAATGAACATTACCTCCAATAAATTACCGAGCGTCCCCTGACATGACTACCACATACCCCTTCGTGGAGCTCGGTTAAGAGCTCATTAACTTTAATTGGATGCAAACAGAGCAAGTAAGGTCCCCGAAAAGACCCCCAGTACAACTTGTGGTCTTCAGACAACCAAAACCGAGCAGCGATTATGTATATCCTTTCAGCTTCTTTCTCATCGTTTGGTAAATAGTCCTCGGCTAAAAAGTCAATGATCGGATCCATTCAACATGGCTTAGACACCATAACAGTTGAGACATTCATCTTTACATCTACACTGGGCTCTTTCACAACTTTCACTTTGATCAACCGTGGTACCTCCTCGATCAAGGATGATGCCAATGTGGGCAAAGAGTCCACATCTCTATTCTGTCCTCGAGCAATTTGAACCAACCTCACTTTCTAGAACTGTCTCATGGTTTGTTTCACAAACCGCAAGTAGTCAATCATTCGGGGATCTTTGGCCTCAAAGCTACCCTCTACTTGGTTGACAACCAGCCATGAATCCGAGTATACCTCAACTTCTTATGCCCCCAGGTCAAGAACAGCTTTTAGTCTGATAAGTGGGGTTCATACTCGGCTCCATTCCTCATACAACCCAAAACAAAAGCCCTAATTTTTCAAACCTAAGCAAATCATCAAGCTTTATACTAAAAAAGGAGACCTAGTCACTAAACAAAACCCTAAAGGATTCAATCACTTCTAAAAGGCAAATAAAAAGAGAAAAATAAAAAATAAAAATAAAAGAGAAGATAATAAGGAGAAAGAAAGGAGGACCCGGCGACCATCAGTGGTGGTGGCACCAGTGATAGCACCTTTAGCGGCCGAAGAAGAGAGACAAGAATGTACCGGAACTACCATCGGTAGTGAAGGTGTGGGACGTGGTGGTTGCTAGCTGTAACCATGCAGATTCAACAATGGTGTGAGAGAGTTTTTGAATTTTGGGTAGTGAAACATTTGAAGAAGGAGAGAGTTTTTTGTTTTTTTTTAGCAGCTAAAAGGCAGAGAGAAAAGAGCAAAGAAAGGGCAGAAGATGGGGTGTCACACGGATTGATGAGCTATCCCTATTAGGTGTCAATTTTTTATGCGTTGGATTAAATAAATGGTTGGAATTGAAACTATTGCACGGGATATGAATACAATGATAAGATTTCTTTGGGCCCACCTTTAAATTTATGTGACTTTTAAAGTTTAAGCTTCGGTTTAAAACTAACAAAACTGCTAAAATCTCATAAGTGTAAGCATGTTATAGAGTTTAATATGAAACTGCTAAAATGTAATAAGTGTAAGCATGTTAGGTATTGCATATTTGCAATAAGGGGGGAAAAACAAAAAACAAAGAGAATGAGCAGAAAATACCCAAGTGAGCTCTTTTGTGAATATTGATACTTATGACAGGTGAAAGTAATCCATCAGCTTTTATGTCCTTAGAAAGACAATTTTCGTATTATTCCTTTTAGTTAACTCAATTGGTAAAATTTTATATTGTGTCGAATAAGTGATTAGGGTAAAGAGTAATCATCATTTGCCCAATGGGAAAAAGCAATCGTCATGGAACTGATGCAATACATTCAAATCCTATCAAATCTATAAAGGGAGGGAGGATGCAATTGATAAAGTTATGGATAAAATCCGAAGGGAAAAAACCCGAGAAGTGAGTAAAATGGGTTATCCTATGCGGATGTACCTGATTTGAGTCTTTTCTAAATAAATAAATAAAATATTTTACTTTTTGTTTTTTAATTATTTGAAAGTAATATACAAAATTGAATACTCTCTTGGTGAAAAGAGAATCACATATAATTTTTTTAGTTCTTTTTAATGGTATGCGATCTTTTGAGCATTCATATAACCACAATTGTTTCTAAAAAAACTTCTAGCATTCAAAGTAAAATTCTTAATTACTAAGTATTAATCTTGTCTTTTGCCTAAAAATTTGGAAGTTTTGTTGTGCACTTGAAGTTGGTTATAGAAATTTCAAGGTTATTTAATTCATTTATAGAGTAGTCATGCTTGTAAAATTTTAATTAAGCTATCTTCTCCATCTTGCCTTCTATAATTAGTACCCACACCACCAAGTTAAGGGACTTTACTTTCAGGTTATTGATTTCTCTTGCAATTATATTAAAAATTGTGAGTAGTGAGGTGCTACAGAAAATTTTGAAAGAAAATGTTTAAAGGAGATATTAGGATGCTCATGAAACATTTACTCCTCCTAAATCTTTAAACACATTCACTTATACACATTTGAACTCATCAAGTTCTTCATCAAATTCTTCAAGAAACACCAAGTAAGTTACATAACAACACACGATATTTCACGCTCAACCACATGCGCGCACAATTCCCTTAATCAATCAAACAGAAAACTGGTGAGTAAAAAGGTTCAACATTGTGAGAGAAATCGAATTCACCATCATTCTGTTCGAAAGAAATATTGTATGCAAGAATAACGCCTCAACAATCCCCATATACATATAAAAGAATAAAACATGATTCATCATATTGGATAATATTTAGGGCTGTTTGGTATATGCACTTAAATAATAGTTTTCAGTTTTTAAACAATATTATACGTATTTTCATACACTTTTTTACTCATTTGTATTTCTAAAAAATAAAAATAATATTACTAGAACAATATTACCAAACGAAACTATTATTAATACAGAGGCACAGTTTGTTTGAGATCTCTCGTGCGTGCACTACCTACAAATCTTAAATATTTTTAAACGTCTACAATAATTTTACAACATTTTTACAACAAATCACAGGTGGTTAGTTGTTATTGGTTCAAATTTAAAATTAACACTAAGATTACTTTTTTGCCCCAATAATAACAACCAGTAACAATCTGCTACTTAAAATTTATTGTAAAAATATTATAAAATTGTTATAGACATATCATTACTCTTTTTAAAATGGCAAAAAAAACTGTCCGCGTGTGCCGTGTTCAGTACATTTTTAGATGGAGAGAGAAAGTGTCCAAGATAGTGTATAAGTATATTAATATTGTTTTCCTTGAACAGCGAGTATCGGGGCCCACTCGGGATTTTGCGGTTATTTTCTTCCTTTTTTTTAAGTATTAAAACGTCCGTACACATTTTGGTTCGTTTACGGAAAGTCAAGCCCTTTTTTTTTTTTTTTTATTAATCCGAAAGTGAAGCCTAGTGGTTCCACTTGTATCTAGTGAAATGTTCTTTTTTGTTGTTTTTTGTTTTTTTGTTTTTAAAAGTAAAATGTTCATTCATTTACTGTTGTCATTCATTTACTGTTGTATCTAATGGAATTAGACAAAAAATTTGAAATTTAATAAAAGATTCAATTAAATGAAAATAAAGTTAAATGACTGAAATAAATTTCAATCAAGTTTTGAAGATGCAATTTACATTCTATTCTATAATATATTGCAATTGATTGAATATAATATAAAAATTAAAAATTAAATTAAATATGGAATAAAGAATTTTATTGAATTGGTTTTTTATCTAATGGTGTTGATAAGAAGAGAAACAAGGAATATTATGAATTTATCCATCCATAAGATGATTAATGGCTTTGTATGGCTTGAATATAAATTCTCTATTCTATATTTAATTTAATTTTTTATTTTTTTTATTTTTTATATTCTATTAATATATTATAGGATAGAACATAAATTACACTTATAAAGTTTGATTGAAATTCATTTTAGTTTTTTTAACTTTCTATTTTGTTCAATTGAATATTTTATTAAGTTTCAAATTTATTCAATTCAAACTTTTTGTCCAATTCCGTTGAAAAATTTTCATTAAGTATGCAATTAACTAATAAAAAATTTGGAAAAAATTCTCACAGAAAAATACTTTTATTAATTTTACAGTTTTTTTATGTGAGAAAAATATTTTTTAATAGCAATTTTTTAACAAAATTGGATAGAAGTCCTTAATTGAATAAATTTGAAATTTAAAAGACTCAATTGAATGAAAGTAAAATTAGAGAAATAAAATAAATTTTAATCAAACTTAGAAGGCGTGGAATTTGCATTTTACCCTATATTATATATACATCTGAGTTTTTATATTTTAAACTTTGGTTATTTTATGAAAAAATGACAAAAATAAAAATGCTCAAAATGGGATAAAATGATTTTTATCCATGGCTCAATTACTACCCATAAATTTCAAGAATATCTTTTTTTATATTTAATGCTACTAAAATAAAATGATTGATATTCAAAAAAGAAAAAAAAGGTTAATTGAACAAATCCACCAAAAATATTAGGATATTTGTATACTGTAATCAGATTAACTATTAAGATTAACAGTCACATGTAAGTCATGTGATCTAATAATAAAAACAATAATTGTCTTAGACTTAAGCTTTTAAAATGAAATATAAATTTTAATAGATTAGTTAGGTCAGTCATATATGTTTTTTTTTCCACCATTCTATTGTATTATAGACTCATAGAATATGATTGGTTATGTAACCTTAAAAAATATAAATTCTTTTACCCTTACCCATGTTAAAATTACTAAATTACTTTTTCTATTTCTCAAACAAACCAAAATATCCACTCATTTCTTTTAGCAATTACACAGCAATTTTCCTCATAAATCTTTAAGTTTTTTAATCCCACTCTATCGATGAAAGATTTGAATTCCATTCCATTCCGATTGAAATAAGTGAAATTTCATACTGATATACAAACTAAAATGAGAGACTCTTTTGTTCTACCTCCAAAAAAATAAAGTTGGATCCACTCCAACCCGTTTCAGCCATTCCAATAAAAATACCAGCAATATCTCTTTAGTCTTGAGTCTTTGACTTTTCTTCCCCGCTCATTTCCACACCACATTTAATGTGTTGTACCTTTTTTTAATAAAAAAAATTCTCTCACTCTCTCTCTCTCTCTCAGAGTCGGTCAAAACATAAAACTTCTACATTTTACCCTTTTTTTTTTTTTTTTTTTTTAATTTATAAATATTTTTATTTTGAAAGAGGGTTGCATAGTTTTATACATTACTAGATATTGAATAACTATTAATACACAATAATATCATATACAAGCATTGGTTCTATGTTATATATTTTAAACTTTCTGTTTAGAAGAATTTTAAACCTATTTTAATAGTGATATATATATTATTTAATTAAAATAATTTTCTTTTATACTTTTTTTTCTTTTTGCTAATCCACTAGCATGTGATATTAGGAGACAAATTGTCTCAACCCATCATCATTGGAATATAAAAAAGCAAGCCAAACCCCCCTGAATGGAAAGAAATCCTTCCCTTGATTTCCGGTGAAGATTCTGTTCGAAATGTAATACAAGTGCTCTTTCTAAAAGGCTTTTTGCCAATGGTTAATCACTTTGACCCTTTTATGTTGAAGCCTAACACTGTGTTTGGGAAAACAGGGGGGTGGTGGGGAGGGAAAGATGAGAAGAAAGGGGAGAGGAGAGGGAAGAAAAAGGATAAATTTTTATTTTTCCTTTGTTTGGTTTATAAGGGAAAAATGGGAGAAAACACATGTTATATATTGGTGCATCTCATCATAAGTACTCTCTCCTTTTTTAAAGAATATGGTAAGCCATGGAAGAATTTGTTTCCTTCATTTTCCTTTTCTTCACATCAATCCCTCCTAACCAAACAAAGGAATTTATGTTATTTCCTTCCATTTCGTTTCTTTTCTTCCCAAATCCCTCTTAACCAAACAAAGGGTAAATCTGAACCCCAATTCGATTTTTTTTTTTTCCTATCGGTTTGGCAATGATGGCATTGCGAGCTTTCCCATTCTGAATTTGTTGCATAATTTCTATTCTATGTCGTAGCCTAGCCATACATACAAATGCTTATAACAATATGATCTGTTTTTTAGGGATTTTTTTTGTTCTCTATTTTGCATTGATTTAAATTGAATTACTGGTCTGTTATTTTGCTGAATCAAATGGATTTGTATAATATGTGCCCGTGGTTGTCGTAATCCTCCTCGGCCAACGTGACTCAGTGGGTGACTGTAGTGAAAGGGGCACTGGTATAAAACGGATCCATTTATTATGTTGGGAAGCAAAGGCAAGGAATAGTAACAAAAATCAACATAAAGTAGGGATTTTGACTGAATTGCTTGATTATCTAAAACAATGGACCATCTCTATTAAAAATTTAACCTTAATGGTTGCCCTAAGGCAAAAACAAGCTGTGCTGTGAAGGTCGCCGTTGTCCTGTGGCTGTAATTGCTGAAAGAGTCAGCTGGCTGTTTTGGTTTGTCTGTGAAATTTATAAACATAACTTAGAATGGATTAATGTACTCCAACTGAAAAACGCAAATATTCCCTAATTTAGAATGGATTAATGTACTCCAATTGAAAATAGATAAAAAGTTTAAAAGCTCACCCACAAAAGAGCTCTACAGTTACACTACAGTACAATTACTCCCACCGGCGGCGCAGTCGTGTCTCTTCCCAAGATCCGGCGGCGCTGAATTCCACACCGCCGCCGCCGCCCAACAAAGCAAACCCCCACTCGCGCACACAACCTATTCATCCGACCAAAACCAGACACAAACACAGCCACCCCATCGCTCCAAAACCACCAGACGGTCTTAATTGACATCAACACAACACAAATTTTCCGATCCGACCAAACACCCAGATCCAAAGAAAATCAAAAAGGGGGAAAAGCCTTTCTTTTTAAATGCTTTGTTCCATTTTTCTTTATAGGCAATTCGTAGAGTTCACTAACAATAATACACTAGACACACTTAGCAAAATCAAGGCAAACATTCAAAATCGAAAATTTTGCACTCCATAAATACTAAAAACAAGGAAAATTATTAGATAGTCCCAGAGCACAGAGCTCCGGGACTATCTAATAATTTGCCCTCAGATACACTGCAGATTAGTAACAATATCGGCATCATAAAAAATTATTTAACTCTCATATCATATGGATCCTAGAAAGGCTAAAACAACAGTGCCAAGGTCTACTATGGTGTGTGTGGATGTATAGCCTCACCCTTGTTGAAGCAGCAGCAGGTTTTGCTGGGATGTGATGAGTCTCCAGAGGAAGAGGGACGGCTTGGACTGAAAACTTGTACAATGAATTGAGCTAAGCGCTCAAACACCATTCTCTTCACTGACTTCCTCTTCTTCGGAATCACACTTCCAAGCTTTTGTTTGTTCAGCCATGGCTTTGTGTAGAACCCATCCGCCAATTCTGCAGCTGGGTTCAGCTTTACCATCTCCATCTCCAGCTTCTGTAACTCTGGCTTTGAGAATTTTTTGTTCATAGCCATGTCTGTCTTCTCTCTAATTTTCAAAAAAAAAAAAATTGTGGATGGGGGCCAATCAACACGGAAACTTGGTCGCCAAGCTGACAAGAGATATAGAGAGAGAAAGAGAGAGAGAGAGAGAGAGTGAGAGTGAGAGTGTCACTAACCGTATAAACCATAAACTTTAAGCATTTTGTTGTAATAATAAACTGTCTATTTATTTCATTAAGCTAGGTGGAGCCGACACTTTGACGGTTCTTAATGGTGAAAAAAGAGATTGGAATAGTACTCTTTATTTATTTATTTATTATTTATTTAGCTTTAAGTCTTTAACCTTTAAGATTGGATTTCCCTTTTCCCCATTTGTGCCCAATTCTCTGTTTTTTTACATTTTACTTTAAGATTCTTCTAGATGCTGAGAATATAAAAAAGACATAGCAATCACTACAGGTACTGCCCCTCATTCTTTCGTTCATTTTATGTTTACTTGATTCAAAAGATTGAAGGTCCAAAATGGCAAAACGCAAAAAAAACAACAATACACTTGTTAAAATTGTCTCTCTCAAATCTCAATGATGGTGGAATTGGCTAAAGCCTCTTGTCTCAAGAAAAATGGAAGCATAATAAGACAGTTTTAGATGGTCGGTTTGCTTTTGCTTCTCCCATGGGTCCACAAATCCAATCCACTAATAATCATATATTAATTGTTAATAAATATGAAATCGAACTTCTTTCTGAGCTATAATTAGATTATGATCTAGGATAATTCTTTTTGAGCTATAATTAGATTATGATCTCGGATAATTCATATATATTATATAAGGACTTTGACCCAGATTATGCGTTGTTCTTGTTGGTTGTCTATCTTTTGTTTATTATGGTAGTGGTTGATGGATCTTTGTGAATGAATTATCATCTAAATCTTAGATATGGCTGACTAGTATGTATCTATTTTTGCATGACAGTTTTGTTCCTTTGTTTTATTCTTTGGTTCAAATCATTCTCTTTTGCATTGATTTCATCAAAAAATATGTATTTAATAAGCAAAGCCAAAATTGTTTAATGCACAAAAGACAAAACAACTATTAAGTGAGAAATACATAACTCTGGGCTACACAGCTCAAGACCCTCAAAACATAATTTACAATTGTATAAAACCTTGTTAACAAACTATAAAGAAAGAGACTAGGCAAACTCAAGTTTACAATAAAAATTAAAATTTAAAAAAATTTAAAGAAAAAAAAAAAGAAGCAATCTAAGATCACTTAGAGATTCTTGAAGCATATCAGATGATATTGCAAAACTCTATAATCTATTGATGACTGAGTTTTTCTCTTCCTACTTGGCAGCTTGGAGTCCACTTTCTTCAATTTGACATTGACTTCTATGAATGATCAGATATCTTTGGAGCCAAAGTTGGTTAACTGTAGAACCAAAGCCAGCTTGTAAATAATTGGCTTTCAAGCCTATCCCTTTCCAATCCAGCTTGTAAAAAAGTGTACTTCAGCATACAATTACGAATATTAAATGGAGGAGTGTATTTGAGTGTGAAAGAATATTTTATCATTCCCAATTTGAAGCAGAATTCAATAATCAAAGCAAAATTATATCAATAACCAATAAAAAATGGATTAGAAGACAAGCATTATAAAACCTGAGTAGACTCTGGTCTGTCAAAAAAGCATCATTTAATGATGCTACTAGTATTTTTTGAGCATACGTCGGCTATTCCAAGTCCATTCTTTAGGCTTACTGTATTAATGTGCTTAAATTCATAATATTTATATGAATTTAGGGCATACATTAAATAGGAATTTAGTAAATCCCTATATATATATATATTAACGTACTCACTTTTTTTTTTTTAATGTACTTACTAATTTATTTTTCCTGTACTATTTGTATCACAGTACAGTATTAATTTTTGTATCCTTGAACTTATACTTTTATTTTTTGAGGGGGACCTTGAACTTATACTTCTAGTACAAGACTTACCGTTTAGCCGAAAAAAAAAAAAAGGTACTAGGCTTACCTGCCTCTCTATATATAGGCACCCTCTATACGGTTTCAAAAATACCAAAATTTTAAGCAATGATGTGAGTCTTAAACTTCTAATCATTTAAGTAATATTTTAACTTTTGGAAATTTTAACTTAAATATAAAGTATAGAATGAAATGAAATTGTGAGTTAGGATTACTTTCTCAAGATCATGAAGAAAATTTGATTTTTTTTTTTCCATTGAATAACTAGTTAGGATTACTTTCTCAAGATCATAAAGAAAATTTGATTTTTTTTTTCCAATGAATAATTAGTTTGGTTACAACTCATCAATGAATGGTTCGCATAAAAAAATACAATAAAAAAAATTAGTATAAAAGCAAGTTTGTGTAACTAAGTGGAATATATATAATATCCAAAATAATTTGAATTTTCTTCTTGATAAAAATCTTTTGCACTTTATTCATATTTTTCTTTGTGGCAAAAAAGGGATGACCAAAAAAAACAAGGAAACAGGTGGAAAAGGTAATAAGTGAGAGTGAGATGTGTGGAAAATAGGGAGTATATATGGTTGACGCAATTACTTAAATAGTTAAATGTTTGTAATAAAGGGACTGCATGCTCTTACAACTTTTATATATATAATCTAAAGGGACTGCATGCTCTCACAACTTCTATATATATATATATAATCTAAACACTGAATCTCAAGATAGTATATAATATAAAATAAAAATAAAAAAGTTGAAATAATTACCATAAGTTGTTAATTCCACAATTCAAATTGTTTCTCTCTTAACCCGAACCCTTTCTCTCTTAATCCTCCAAATACTTTGTACATTAGGAGTTGCTAATTAAGCTATAAAGGCTCTATAACAATATCTTATTAACTAGTATTAATAAATGTTAACTAACGGGATTTAATCACTCATGTATCAAGATAAAATCAAATTATGTAGTAATGTGGTATCAAACTAAGTGCTACAATAATAATATTTTAAATATTCTAATATCAACGTTAATTATACAGGACTCAATGATAAAATTTTTATATAGTTTCTATAAACAGAAAAATTAGTGCGACACTGTATGACTTTCCTCTTCAAGTTGGGCAAGAAGATGAAGGTTAAAGCTAATGCAGAAGGACATGAAATATCTTTGATTATACGGTGACTTATTATTCATCACGATTCGAGTGGCATTAGGCAACTAAGAGAGTAATCCTAAAGTTTGACCCGGTGGGGCTCCAAATAGAAAAAGGTATATGAATTTCTTTTTTCTTTTGATTTCAATGTCTCCAAAAAAAAAAAAAAGCCTTTTGACCCAAATTCTTGTTTTTTTTTTTTTTGAAAGGAAGTGGGAACTGGATGAGCTCCCTTATAGAATGTCTGAATAATGTGAAACAAATAACAAATATTTTTCACTTTATTGATTATATGTTATCACTTTTGTTATGAATACATTGTTGTAACATTATTGTAAGTGAGATTTTTTTTTTTTTTTTTTTTAATTGCCCATATAGTACAACAAGGGCATAATAAATTCAATATGTTATCGTATAAGTAATGTTATTGTAATAAATCTTCAAGTTTCATCAGTCCTATTTGAATTAACATTGCTAAATTTTGACACATTTATTATATTTATTTGTATTTTAGTTAATTATAATATTTTAATTATGAAATAATCACCATCTATTTAAGAAATTCCAGCAGCCAAGCAGTCAGGGCTGGTGCTATACCAGCCACTAGATTTGCTGTCTCCAAAACGATAAAGCTCCAACCGTCCAACTATACACCAAAAGCTATCCAGAATTCCAGGACCAAGGAACTCACTTTCACAATGGTGCTGGATCATCCCTCTTTATGTCCGTTTTTATTTTTAAGATAAATTGTAATGAATATGATAAATTTATTAGTGTGTTCCACAACGTCAAGAAAAAAATTCTACTTATATTTTTTACACATCCCACATAATTTCTCATTTCTTAGATAGATTAATGGCAAATTTTGGTTCTTTGACATTCATGTCTTAATACTTAAAAGCATCTTATCAAATATCTACAAAAAATGTATAGTCTCAACCATACATGCATGAGGTTCCTTTCTCTCCGTTTAAGACAACGTTTTATATCTTAATCAACAGCTACAACTGAAGTCTCAATCATGATGGGGTTCATTTGTCTCCGTATAATTAAGACGTTTAGGTCCTATTCCTATTTTGGTGATGGATGAAAGATGCTTTGCTTTCCAACATAAGTAAAATAGGAAATCATATGAATCCAACCCGACCAACTTGAGATTTTTGCTAGGATATATCCAAAGATTAAGAACCACCACAAACGAAGCCAAAATTTTATACACAAGTTTTGTCAAATCCAAATACTAAGCCGAAAAACTGACATGATTTTTATTTCTAGCAATTGAGAGGAGAAAATGTTATTACAAACCCAACATGTAAATCCAACCCACAGGGAAAGAAAATAAACAGCCTCAAAAGGCTTATTGCTATGAAATACACGTCATTTCCTTTTGGAGAGACAGGTAGGGCTAGCTAGGCAGCGGAAATGAAGTTTTATTGCTATGAAATACGCATAAATCAAATTAAAGTTTAGAAAGGATGTTAGCCATAGAAGGACATGGAGTACAAACAGCCTGCAAAGGCTTAGTCTTTGACATAACAAATAATCCGGAACCTACGTACGGTCAAGTCCACCATTTCCTTCCCAACCCTTTCCCAATCAAAGCACTGAATGATTGCCATGCTAATGAAATCACACGCAATGCCAAAAAGATAAAGCTCCAACCGTCCGACTATACACCAAAAGCTATCCAGAGTCCAAGGAACTCACTTTCACAATGGTGCTGGATCATCTCTTTTTATGTCCCTTTTTATTTTAAAGATAAATTGTAATGAATATGATAAATATAGCGTGTTCCACAACGTCAGGAAAAACATTCTACTTATATTTTTTACACATCCCACATAATTTCTCATTTCTTAGATAGATTATTGGCAAATTTTACTGACGCAGTTGAAGTATAACAATTTAAATTCGTTATATTTTCTTATCTGATTTTTAATATATAACAATCCACACTCATATAATCAAAATAATTCTATAAAAAATCTTATTTCAATGTAATTTAACTTTAGAGTACAATAGCACTTCTTGGTGAGTAGTCTGTCATGATGACAAATCCAAGGGTTTGTGTTCATAATTTGAGGTCACATGGAGTTTTTTATTCGGTAGGTTTGGTTGGAACATTCTTCGAAATGGGACTATAATTAAGAATCTATTAAATCTTTTAAAAAAATGCGTTTCTATTTTAAATTTTATATAAAGTTTTAAAATCTCTTGTTTCTTTTTAGTAAATGGGGGAGTGCTTTAAAAAAAAAAAAAAATAGAAGAGAAATTAGTCCGAGTGGACTGACCATAAGAGTACACATAAAGCAACTAAAGAAACAGAATTGAACCTCTTCCAGTTGTTTCTTTTTGGAGGATGTACCATCGATTATGGTTTTGAATTGAACAAGCCCGACAAGTCAAAAAGGGTCATGAAGCTCTGGTAGTCAGGGCAGGCTACCTTGACAACTAGTTTAATTTGAATTTGACTGATCCACTAGGTCAGTCATATTGAAGTAAGGAAGTGAAGTTTGTACCCTCGATCATTGTGTAAAACACAAAAAGCAGGCCATGTCAAAATAAGAGTATTCTACCCAGCTCATCTATTTGATAATTGTATAAAAATATCTTAATCCTAACATAATTTTTTTATTAAACGGGTTAATATGATATAGCCTATTTCAACTAATTTAATAGATAATTTAAATCAAAATTACAAAACATTAATTATTTTCTCATTTTTTTAGGTAAAAGAGTTAGGAACTTTAGAGTTTTAATAAATGAAACTTAGAATTCAAATTTATCAGTATAACCAATAAAATTCTTTTAATTACTTCATTATATTTATAATTCAAATTTATATACATAAAATAAAAATGAAACTTATTTATATTTATTAGATCATTTCAAGTTAATTGCTAGTTAAGCAAGTCAATACAAACTTGATCTATTTATTAATTGGGTTGAAGTGTATCGACCCATTTTTGACACAAACACATTTGATTAAACACTAAATGGAAGATAAAAAAAAGTTGTTTCTTGTTCATGTGTCATATATATATATATATATATATATATTTTATAGTTATAACAGGAGAGTGAAATTTGGTAGTAGATGTCTTGTGGTTAATATGAACAAATTACAAATATTTAGGGCATACATTAAATAGGAATTTAGTAAATCCCTATATATATATATATATTAACGTACTCACTTTTTTTTTTTTTTAATGTACTTACTAATTTATTTTTCCTGTACTATTTGTATCACAGTACAGTATTAATTTTTGTATCCTTGAACTTATACTTTTATTTTTTGAGGGGGACCTTGAACTTATACTTCTAGTACAAGGCTTACCGTTTAGCCAAAAAAAAAAAAAGGTACAAGGCTTACCTGCCTCTCTATATATAGGCACCCTCTATACGGTTTCAAAAATACCAAAATTTTAAGCAATGATGTGAGTCTTAAACTTCTAATCATTTAAGTAATATTTTAACTTTTGGAAATTTTAACTTAAATATAAAGTATAGAATGAAATGAAATTGTGAGTTAGGATTACTTTCTCAAGATCATGAAGAAAATTTGATTTTTTTTTCCCAATGAATAATTAGTTTGGTTACAACTCATCAATGAATGGTTCGCATAAAAAAATACAATAAAAAAAATTAGTATAAAAGCAAGTTTGTGTAACTAGTGGAATATATATAATATCCAAAATAATTTGAATTTTCTTCTTGATAAAAATCTTTTGCACTTTATTCATATTTTTCTTTGTGGCAAAAAAGGGATGACCAAAAAAAAACAAGGAAACAGGTGGAAAAGGTAATAAGTGAGAGTGAGATGTGTGGAAAATAGAGAGTATATATGGTTGACGCAATTACTTAAATAGTTAAATGTTTGTAATAAAGGGACTGCATGCTCTCGCAACTTTTATATATATAATCTAAAGGGACTGCATGCTCTTGCAACTTCTATATATATATATATATATATATATATAATCTAAACACTGAATCTCAAGATAGTATATAAAATAAAATAAAAATAAAAATGTTGAAATAATTACCATAAGTTGTTAATTCCACAATTCAAATTGTTTCTCTCTTAACCTAAACCCTTTCTCTCTTAATCCTCCAAATACTTTGTACATTAGGAGTTGCTAATTAAGATATAAGGGCTCTATAACAATATCTTATTAACTAGTATTAATAAATGTTAACTAACGGGATTTAATCACTCATGTATCAAGATAAAATCAAATTATGTAGTAATGTGGTATCAAACTAAGTGCTACAATAATAATATTTTAAATATTCTAATATCAACGTTAATTATACAGGACTCAATGATAAAATTTTTATATAGTTTCTATAAACAGAAAAATTAGTGCGACACTGTATGACTTTCCTCTTCAAGTTGGGCAAGAAGATGAAGGTTAAAGCTAATGCAGAAGGACATGGAATATCTTTGATTATACGGTGACTTACTCATCACGATTCGAATGGCATTAGGCAACTAAGAGAGTAATCCTAAAGTTTGACCCGGTGGGGCTCCAAATAGAAAAAGGTATATGAATTTCTTTTTTCTTTTGATTTCAATGTCTCAAAAAAAAAAAAAAAAAGCTTTTTGACCCAAATTCTTGTTTTTTTTTTTTTTTTTTTGAAAGGAAGTGGGAACTGGATGAGCTCCCTTATAGAATGTCTGAATAATGTGAAACAAATAACAAATATTTTTCACTTTATTGATTATATGTTATCACTTTTGTTATGAATACATTGTTGTAACATTATTGTAAGTGAGATTTTTTTTTTTTTTTTTAATTGCCCATATAGTACAACAAGGGCATAATAAATTCAATATGTTATCGTATAAGTAATGTTATTGTAATAAATCTTCAAGTTTCATCAGTCCTATTTGAATTAACATTGCTAAATTTTGACACATTTATTATATTTATTTGTATTTTAGTTAATTATAATATTTTAATTATGAAATAATCACCATCTATTTAAGAAATTCCAGCAGCCAAGCAGTCAGGGCTGGTGCTATACCAGCCACTAGATTTGCTGTCTCCAAAACGATAAAGCTCCAACCGTCCAACTATACACCAAAAGCTATCCAGAATTCCAGGACCAAGGAACTCACTTTCACAATGGTGCTGGATCATCTCTCTTTATGTCCGTTTTTATTTTTAAGATAAATTGTAATGAATATGATAAATTTATTAGTGTGTTCCACAACGTCAAGAAAAAAATTCTACTTATATTTTTTACACATCCCACATAATTTCTCATTTCTTAGATAGATTAATGGCAAATTTTGGTTCTTTGACATTCATTTCTTAATACTTAAAAGCATCTTATCAAATATCTACAAAAAATGTAAAGTCTCAACCATACATGCATGAGGTTCCTTTCTCTCCGTTTAAGACAACGTATTATATCTTAATCAACAGCTACAACTTGAAGTCTCAATCATGATGGGTTTCATTTGTCTCCATACAATTAAGACGTTTAGGTCCTATTCCTATTTTGGTGATGGATGGAAGATGCTTTGCTTTCCAACATAAGTAAAATAGGAAATCATATGAATCCAACCCGACCAACTTGAGATTTTTGCTAGGATATATCCAAAGATTAAGAACCACCACAAACGAAGCCAAAATTTTATACACAAGTTTTGTCAAATCCAAATACTAAGCCGAAAAACTGACATGATTTTTATTTCTAGCAATTGAGAGGAGAAAATGTTATTACAAACCCAACATGTAAATCCAACCCACAGAGAAAGAAAATAAACAGCCTCAAAAGGCTTATTGCTATGAAATACACGTCATTTCCTTTTGGAGAGACAGGTAGGGCTAGCTAGGCAGCGGAAATGAAGTTTTATTGCTATGAAATACGCATAAATCAAATTAAAGTTTACAAAGGATGTTAGCCATAGAAGGACATGGAGTACAAACAGCCTGCAAAGGCTTAGTCTTTGACATAACAAATAATCCGGAACCTACGTACGGTCAAGTCCACCATTTCCTTCCCAACCCTTTCCCAATCAAAGCACTGAATGATTGCCATGCTAATGAAATCACACGCAATGCCAAAAAGATAAAGCTCCAACCGTCCGACTATACACCAAAAGCTATCCGGAGTCCAAGGAACTCACTTTCACAATGGTGCTGGATCATCTCTTTTTATGTCCCTTTTTATTTTAAAGATAAATTGTAATGAATATGATAAATTTAGTGTGTTCCACAACGTCAGGAAAAACGTTCTACTTATATTTTTTACACATCCCACATAATTTCTCATTTCTTAGATAGATTATTGGCAAATTAATTTTACTGACGCAGTTGAAGTAAAACAATTTAAATTCGTTATATTTTCTTATCTGATTTTTAATATATAACAATCCACACTCATATATAATCAAAATAATTCTATAAAAAATCTTATTTCAATGTAATTTAACTTTAGAGTACAATAGCACTTCTTGGTGAGTAGTCTGTCATGATGACAAATCCAAGGGTTTGCGTTCATAATTTGAGGTCACATGGAGTTTTTTATTCGGTAGGTTTGGTTGGAACATTCTTCGAAATGGGACTATAATTAAGAATCTATTGAATCTTTTAAAAAAATGCGTTTCTATTTTAAATTTTATATAAAGTTTTAAAATCTCTTGTTTCTTTTTAGTAAATGGGGGAGTACTTGGAAAAAAGAAAAAAAAAAAAAAAAGAAAAAAAAAAGGGGAGAAATTAGTCCGAGTGGACTGACCATAAGAGTACACATAAAGCAACTAAGGGTCCGTTTGGTTCCTGTAAAATATTTTCCAGAAAATAGGTATTTTCCGGAAATGTTATTTTCCGAAAAAGGAAAATATTTTCAAGTGTTTGGTTGTATTATGAAAATTGTTGTGGAAAATCTAGGAAAATGCTATTTTCCGGCAACAACAACAACAGCAGCAACAAATTGATTCCGGCAACAAAAACAACAACAACAACAAATTGATTCCGGTAACAACAACACAACAACAACAACAAATTGATTCCGGCAACAACAACAACAACAACAACAACAATCAGTTCATAAAAAAAAAAAAAAAAAAACAACAAACGGCGATGGGTCTGGTTTGTGGATCGGCGAGCTCGAGGAGGCGATGGGTTGCTCGTGCTGTTGCTCGTGGGTCTGGGTCTGGGTGAAGGCGAGGTGAAGGCGATGGGTTCGATCGAGCTCGGAGGCAATCTGGTGTCGATCTGGAGCTCGTTGCTTGGAGTCGATTTTGAGTTCTTCAAGTTTCTTGGCTCTCTCTATTGTGCGTTCTCTCTCAACTTCTCTGGCTCTCTCGTTTGTTTCTCTCTTTTGTGCGTGTTGTGCGATTTCCGAAAATTATTTGAAGGGAAAATAAGAGCGTAAAATTATTTCCGGGTCAAAGGCGTAAATATGGTCAAACTGAAGCTAATTTTCCGGAAATTAAAATTTTCCTTCCTTACCAAACACTGGGGTCAGGTGGTAAATGATTTCCAGAAATCATTTACCACCAAAATAAACGGACCCTAAAGAAACAGAATTGAACCTCTTCCATTTGTTTCTTTTTGGAGGATGTACCATCGATTATGGTATTGAATTGAACAAGCCCGACAAGTCAAAAAGGGTCATGAAGCTCTGGTAGTCAGGGCAGGCTACCTTGACAACTAGTTTAATTTGAATTAGACTGATCCACTAGGTCAGTCATATTGAAGTAAGGAAGTGAAGTTTGTACCCTTGATCATTGTGTAAAACACAAAAAGCAGGCCATGTCAAAATAAGAGTATTCTACCCACCTCATCTATTTGATAATTGTATAAAAATATCTTAATCCTAACATAATTTTTTTATTAAACGGGTTAATATGATATAGCCTATTTCAACTAATTTAATAGATAATTTAAATAAAAATTATAAAACATTAATTATTTTCTCATTGTTTTAGGTAAAAGAGTTAGGAACTTTAGAGTTTTAATAATTGAAACTTAGAATTCAAATTTATCAGTATAACCAATAAAATTCTTTTAATTACTTCATTATATTTATAATTCAAATTTATATACATAAAATAAAAATGAAACTTATTTATATTTATTAGATCATTTCAAGTTAATTGCTGGTTAAGCAAGTCAATACAAACTTGATCTATTTATTAATTGGGTTGAAGTGTATCGACCCATTTTTGACACAAACACATTTGATTAAACACTAAATGGAAGATAAAAAAAAGTTGTTTCTTGTTCATGTGTCATATATATATATATATATATATTTGATAGTCATAACAGGAGAGTGAAATTTGGTAGTAGATGTCTTGTGGTTAATATGAACAAATTACAAAAATTTTGATTTTAATTTAATGAAGATATTATTACTACTTTTAGCATGATGAATACATTGTTGCAACACTATTGTAAATGAGGTTTTTCTTTTGTGCATCTATTATAATAATCATCTACCAATACCATATCATTGCCATGTATATATTTCTTTCAAACTTTTCTTTATATTAAAAAAAAAAATTATATATATATATATATTTATTATTCCGTCATGTTATGCTTTATACGAGGCTAATTATTCTATAGTTTTAAAGTAGTACTTAGGGCTCTCACAATGACTGCAGGCCTCATGGTGGTTTCCATGTGTGGAGCCCACCCATAACACTGCTAGAGTCCAAACTACCCTATAAGTTTCCATCATACAAAACACTGTAGAACCCAACTGTGCTTGTGTGTATGCTTGGACGTAAGGCATTATCCCTCCTTTTGAATCCTTTCACATCAGTGTGAAAGTTGAAAGGTACTATGAATTACTTTTTATTTTATTTTATTTTTTTGTAAATTATTAGTATACACATATTGTATAGTCATCGATTATTATTATTTTTCATATTACTTAAATTTTTATGGCACTGATATATATTGTATTGGTAGATGACTATTATGATAGATTCACAAAATTCATTAAGGGCTAATTTTTTTTTTCCTTTTCATGATATCACAATTAATTAGATAAGTAACTAAAATATAATAAATTGGTTCGAAAAGGACTCAAGGGGGGGCTGGTGCCTTACTGGCACCTACTAAATTTTGTTGCCTTCAAAACAAAATGACTTTTAACTAATTAATTGTTAAATTTTTACCGATTGTGGTGAGCCTATTGGTGTCGGTACCATCACTTGTCCAACTATACCTTTCACATAATTGCTGGATCATTACACCTGGATTCCAATTTCCATTATCTCCTTGGGTATAAGATTTGTACTTAAATTTTAGGTTTTTTTTTTTTTTTTTGAATTGTAGGTATATAAATTTTAATGTGATTCATCAATCATCATCCATGACGTTAAGAAAACCTGTCTGCACATATTTGTACCCATTACTCATCCTCATTGATTCCTCCGATTTGGACATTTGTGATGGTGAAGGTAGAGTAAAAGTCATGATGAAAAAGCCAAAGTTTTGTGTTCATATTTTGAGGTCACGTTAGAGTGTGAGAGTTTCTTCGTTTGGTAAATCGTAGGTTTGGTTGGAACATTCCTCGAAAGTTCGAAATGGGTCTGAAATTTTTAATCTTTTAAAATAATGCATCTCTGTTTTAAATTTTACATAAAATATTTAAACCTCTTGTTTAATTTCGGTTTAGCACTAAAAGTAGAACTTTTAGAAGAAAAGAAAACTGAGAATAAGTCCGAGTGGACTCAACAGAGTACATATCAGAGTTACCTTAAGAAATTCATGATGAAACATTGCAAGTTCCAATAAAATCCCCGCTTCTATTTGTTTCTTTTGAGGATGGAACTACGATTATGCTATTGAACAATCCGATCATACGGGCAAATGGAACTCTGCTATAGTCAGTGCAGGCTTATGGGAGTTTGTAGAACTAGAAGTGTAAGTTTCTCAGTTTGATAATTGGTGTGAACTTGTAATATAAAACAGACAGCGCGTGCTTTAAGGGCAATGAAAATCAAAGCGCAAGATCAATGGGAGTGTCAGCAGAGGCCATCAGGGTGACGATTTTGGGATTGCATGAAATTTGACAAGTTGAAGGAAAATAGCATTATGATCAACGCTTGAGTGTCGTGGGTAACCCTAATTTAGGCGAATTCCTTAGCTATAACCCTGAAAGCAGTATTTTTGCTATTTTTAATAATATTTGTTTTCCTTAATAAATTTTAATTTAAAATTTAAAAGAAAGTCCAATTTGATTTAGAACGTCTCTTATAACTTATTTGGAAGTTTAGAGAGGGAGAAGAGTAAAGGGAAGGAGAGTAAGGGAAATAGTTCCCCTCCACCTTGTTTGGATGTTTTTAAAATTAGTAAGGGGGAAGGGAATAATTACCCCTTATTTGGATGTTTTAAAAATTAGGATAGAGAGGAGAAAAAATGATTAAAATAGACAAATTTACCCTTATTTGAAAATAGACTTGCAACATTGGTTTATGATTAATTTAGAAATGATAAATTAGGGAATTTACTTGGACAATAATTTATCTACTCTACTCTCCCTCCAAATCTCTTCAATTTGGGGGAATTAAAAATGAGGGGTTAGAGGGAGTTGAAACCCCTCCAAACCCCTCCCCCTCCTTCCTTAAAAGACTTCCAAACGAGGTAATTGGATTACTCTCCCTCCCTCTACTCTACTCCCTCTCTTTTTTTAAACATTTGAACAAGCCATTAAAGACAATATTTTCAATTTTTGTAATTATCTCAATTTTGCTATTTTTGGTAAAAAATACTATTTTGTCACCTAATTACAAGATTGGTGCAAATTAGAGATTCTAACTATTTTCCAGCTGCCATAGGTTTTTTTTTCTTTTTTCTTTTTTCTTTTACTATTAAACATATTGTAGCTTCTAGGGCGGTTTAGTTTTTTAGATTTAAAAAAAATATAGACTTTGTCTATTATTTTTTTTTGGGAGATTCCAGAACCCAATCACCTTTTAGATTCAATAGACTTTTCGTAGATTTGAGATTTTCATTTAAAAGCTAACATGTTAATTTTTATTTTTTATTTTTATTTTTTGGATTAAGAAAGTAATGGGTTTGATTTCTTATAACTTCCACGATATCAACTTGGTTGACCCACTAGAAGAGTCACAAGTACATTGAAGTACGAGAGTACAAAAGTGGAAAGCGTGCACCCTAAATGATCGCCGTAAAAGACAAAAAGGTGTTCCATACAATGTTATAAAAATAGAAAGATCACAAATCTATGCAGCATATTTCATTAAGGATCATTCTTCGTGCTGCATACAACGTGTAATTAACAATTATTCATCAAAAACTAAAATGATAACTAACAATCAGTTGTTGAAAACGTTCACTACATAAATAAAGGCCTAAAAATTGCCAATTTATCTTTAAAACAAAAAACAAACAAAAAAAACAAAGGCCTAAAAATAAAATTACAAGTACCCCAACAGAATGTAATAAATAATCAATGACAACAACAATCATGGCCGTGATGTGGGGTATAAAATCTTACTCTTCTTGGGATTAGATCATTTGAGTGTAGAAAAATCTTGAAGCAGCCACTGTTGTTTTTAGATTGGGAGGGTTCAGAGAAACAAGGACTCCCAGAACCAGGACAGAGAATATATGCAAGGGAAATGGACTATATAATCTTTTTTTTCTTTGTTTTTTTTGGTAAAAGACGATATCATATAAATCAAAACATTACAACTGGTTCAGTACAAACTCTATTGAAGGATACCTCATTACAATCATCCTCCAAAGCCTTAGCAACGTCCACAGGCGGACTAGAAAACAAAATATAGTCTTGTTCTTGGTCAGCCCCTAATCTAGACATTATATCAGCACAACGGTTAGCTTGCCGGAAGCAATGGTTTAGTTGAACTTGCTGAAAACTGGTCATCAAATGCCTGCAATCTTCCAATATGGGAGATATAATCTGGTTTACATAAGTAGAATTTTTAATGACATCCACAATCACTTTAGCATCTATCTCCACAACAAGACAAGAGATATTTAAACTTCTACACAGTAGAAGGCCATCCCTTAGACCCCAAAGTTCAGCAGCAAAGCTGCTGGTTGCTCCTACATGCCTTGTGAATCCTGCAACCCAATTCCCATGCTCATCCCTCACAACCCCTCCACTTCCTGCCCGCTCCATACACCCTATGACCGATCCATCCGTATTCAATTTTTTCCACCCTACGGGCAGTTTCTCCCATCTAATATCCTTGCTGACTTTTCTGACGGGATTACGTGGAGATATGACACAAAACATAAACTCTGCAGCTTGGTTGTAAATCTCCCTAAACAGGTTCGGGTTTGGGCTCTTCCCATTGAATACAAAAGAATTTCTACTCTTCCAAATGCACCACACAGCAAAGTTAAAAAGGATTCCCCATGGTGGCTTCCCTTGAATGAGACTACATCTCATTTTCCCATTGCTTTGCATCCACTTATGCAGGTTACTTCTCCAAAATTCACTATTATTTCCCTTCACACCCAGCTGACTCCATATATGCTTTACTCTAGGACAATCTCTAAGAGCATGCAAAATGATTTCTAGATCTCTATGACAAAAAGGACACCCTTCATCCTCCACAAAACCTCTTCTGGCAAGGCAAGCTTTGACTCCTATGCTATTATGAAAACATCTCCACAGGAAAGTTTTGATTCTAGGGAGAGTATCTAATTTCCAAATCCAACCAGCATCTATTATTTCCACATCCTCCACATCATCCACCTTCCTAGCAAAAGAGTAGGCACTTTTGAGATCAAAACAACCTCTAGCATTACCTCTCCATCCTATCCTATCCCTTCCTCCATCCGCTAAAGAAATAGGAATGGCTTGGATGATCGCTTTAACTTCAGGTGTCAGCTCAAAAGGAATTCGATTCCAATCCCAACCTCCACTCACCAAAACATCTTTAATCTTCCATTGACTTGCTTCACGGGTTAAAGGACCATGAATAAGACTACGGATAGGACCTTTACAAGTCCAATTATCCAACCAAAAACTGAGTGTGCTGCCTCTATGAACCACCCACATGCTGCCTTTGTTAAAAGTTTCCCTACCCTTCTTAATGGCTCTCCAAACTTGAGAGCAAGGCAACCTGTCCATATTCATAGAGTTTAATCTCCTATTGCTGCAATATTTTCCCTTCAACACTCTCACCCATAAGGCATCTTCTTCCGTATGGAACCTCCAATTTAACTTGAATTGACTATATAATCAAACATCATTCACTTCACCAATGTTAGATTAAATCCTCCCAAGTTTTTTTTTTTTTCCCTGAGAAACGGTTAGTTTCATTGGTTTTCCAAGGTCACCACATATTGATGTTTTATGTTATTTTCATTAAATTTATTGTTATATTACTTTATTAGTGATATATTTAATGCAATTAACCTGTAAATCAATCTAAATTCATAAGTTGTTAATTATTTGAAGTTGATTTATTCTACTGTAAAATCAACCGAGGGGCCTAACAAGTAAAAATCGTAACAACATCAACTTATCAAGGGCTATACAAGGGAAAAATTTAATGGATGCTTTAAAGACACTGGTTTATGAAATAATTTTAAAAACATTTTATAGAAAAAAAAATAATTGACTTTTATTTATTTATTTTACAAATTGTTATATTTTCCATGATAATGGTATTAAAACAAGGTTTCTCTCCAAACTAATTTGAAGAAAAATCCTCCAAATGCATCTTATATCTTTTTATTGGATGTAAATTTTGAAAATCTTACCGTTGAATTATATATTATTTATATTCTTAAAATACATAACAAATTTCATTTAAATCCCATGTTATTTAATATTTGATCAATAAAATTATTTTTTATGCATAATTTTAGAGCACAAAAATTTGAAATTTAAACATTTGATTGATGGAATAAGTTATTGATCTTTGATATTTCTAAAAATTTGCAATCATGGAGTATATAAAAAACAAAAAAAAAAAGAAATTTTACAGTTAGATTTTCAAAATTCACATCTAATAAAAAGATATAAGAAAAGTTTGGATAGAAACATTTTCCTATAGGCCATTAATAAATACTCTAAGAGCACCCGTTAATAGAACATTTCACATAATTTCTAGATCATTACACGTAGATTCCATTATCTCCTTGTGTACAGATCTACAGAAAGTCACTCTTCTAAGATCTTTACATAAATCTTTGGTCTTCTTTAATTTTTTAGTTAAATTGTAAATATGATAATGTAATCTATCATCCATGACGTGAAGATATATAAAATGTTTGCACATGTTTGTACACATTGCACAATATGTTGTTACACATGATTTCTCATTTCTCTAATTCGGAGAGTAGGGATGGCCATACCCATTGGGTAATGGATATCCAACCCTACCCAATCCAAATAATCTAGGTAATACTCAGTTCTTAATAGGTAGAAGGTAATTGGTTAGGGTTTGGATATTACCCAACGTTTTTAGGTAGGATTTGGATATTACCCATTTACTCACTTAACTAATTAAATCTAATCCAAACCTAACTCAACCAAATTATTATGGATAAACACCAACCCACCCAATTACCTAATAATCAAAATTACCAAATTGCCCCTAAACTTGAAAATGAACAAACTAGTCCTAAAATCCTCTAAAATTGCTGAAATGCACCCTAAACCTAAAAAATGACCAAAATACCCCAAAACCTAAAAAAAGACCAAAATACCCAAAAATCTAAAAATGACCAAAATACTATCTACAGAAAGTCACTCTTCTAAGATCTTTACATAAATCTTTGGTCTTCTTTAATTTTTTAGTTAAATTGTAAATATGATAATGTAATCTATCATCCATGACGTGAAGATATATAAAATGTCTGCACATGTTTGTACACATTGCACAATATGTTGTTACACATGATTTCTCATTTCTCTAATTCGGAGAGTAGGGATGGCCATACCCATTGGGTAATGAATATTCAACCCTACCCAATCCAAATAATCTAGGTAATACTCAGTTCTTAATAGGTAGAAGGTAACTGAGTAGTGTTTGGATATTACCCAACGTTTTCAGGTAGGATTTGGATATTACCTATTTACTCACTTAACTAATTAAATCTAATCCAAACCTAACACAACCAAATTATTATGGATAAACATCAACCCACCCAATTACCTAATAATCAAAATTACCAAATTGCCCCTAAACTTGAAAATGAACAAACTAGTCCTAAAATCCTCTAAAATTGCTGAAATGCACCCTAAACCTAAAAAATGACCGAAATACCCCAAAACCTAAAAAAAGACCAAAATACCCCAAAATCAAAAAATGACCAAAATACCCCATAAACCTAAAAAATGGCCGAAATACCCTAAAAATATAAAAATTACCAAAATACTCCCGAAACCTTAAAAATAACCAAAATACCGCCGAAAACTAAAAATTTCCAAAGTACCCCCTAAACCCCCCAAAAAAAAAATCAAAATACCTCTAAAACCTAAAAAAATGACCGAAATACCCCTAAAACCTTAAAATTACCAAAATACCCCATAAACCTATAAAATGACCAAAATACCCATGAAACCAATGAAAAAATTGAAATACCCCCCGAAACCTATAAAATGATCAAAATACCCCTAAAAACTATAAAATGACAATAATGCTCCTAAAACCTATAAGATGATAGAAAAAACACCCTAAACATAAAAATTACCAAAATACCCCTGAAACTGTAAAATTACCAAAACCCCTCTAAAACCTAGAAAATTACCGAAATAGCCCTAAAATGTGAATATTATTGAAATATCGCTAAAACCTAAAAAATGAAAAAAAAAATGTACCTCAAAACATCTAAAAATCCAAAACCTCTATTCTTGTAATTTGAGAGGTTTCAAGTATATTTTTTTCATCATACAGTTTAGGGGTATTTTGGTCACTTTAAAGGTTTCAAGGGTATTTTGGTCATTTTAGAGATTTTGAGGGGGTATTTTGGTTTTTTTGGTGGTTTAGGGCTATTTTGGCCGTTCTATAGGTTGCGGCGTATTTTTGGTCATTTTAGAGGTTTTAGGTTTTTTTTTTTAGAGGTTTTGGTTATATTTTGGTCATTTTAAAAGTTTAGGGGTATTTTGGTCATTTTATGGGTTTGAGGGTATTTCAATCATTTTTTTTTTTTAGCTTTAGGGTGTGTTTTGATCATCATATAGGTTTTAGGGGTATTTTTGTCGTTTTATAGGTTTTGGGGGTATTTTCGTCATTTTATAGATTTCAGAAATATTTCGGTCATTTTTAAGGTTTCGAGGGTATTTAATTCATTTTTTAGGTTTAAGGAGTATTCTGGCAATTTTCAAGTTTCGGAGGGTATTTTAGTTATTTTTTAGGTTTCGGAGGTATTTCGGTCACTTTTTTAGATTTAGGGGGTATTTTGGTAATTTTTATGTTTCAAGGGTATTTCCGTCAAATTTTAGGTTTCAGGGGTATTTTGGACATTTTTTAGGTTTTGTGGGTACTTTGGTCATTTTAAAGGTTTTAGGGCTATTTCAGTCATTTTAAAGTTTAGGGGATATTTTGGTAATTTTTAGTGGTTTTTGAGCATATTTGGTGATTTCAAGAGTATCCTACTTATTTTAAAGATTTTGGGATATTTTGGTCATTTTAGTGCTTTTTGAGCATAATTAGTGATTTTGGAGATATCAGCGGTACTTTAGTCATTTCAGATGTTTCATGGGCATTTTGCTTATTTTAGAGATTTTGAGGATATTTTGATTATTTTAGTGCTTTTTGAGCATATTTTATTTGGTGATTTTATAGTAATTGGGTTTAAGTAGGCTATGGATATTCATAGATAAATAAACTGGGTGGCAATTAGATATGGATATTAATTGGATAAGATAATTGAATATCAATGAATAAATTAATTGGGTCAAGTACAGAGATACCCTACCCATAGCCATCCGTACATGGTGAGGCCTCAATAGGTTGAGTAATGAAAAAGCCAAAGTTAATTTTGTGTTCATATTTTTGTGTTTACGTGAGTGGATTTTTTTTTTTTTTTTTGATAATCCACGTGAGAGTTTCTTCATTTGGTAATTGGTAGGAAGTTTGGATGGAACATTCCTCAAAAGTTCGAAATGGGTTTGAATTTTTAATCTTTTAAAACTTTGCATATCTATTATAAAATTTACATAAAATATTGGAACCTTTTGTTTTCCTTTAGTAAAAGGCAAACTTTCTTTTTTATTTATTTATTTATTTATTAACACTAAGAATATGCCAATGGCGGCTCTAGAAAGTTTTTTTCAAGGTTATCATTAAAACACTTAACTTTAAAAAATTTATTAATAATAAAACTTGAATATATTAACAGCACATAATAAAAACATATTCAAATACTTAAAGTTTAAAAAAAAAATTCACAAGTTTTTATATTTTAAAATTGTTGTGTAATATGATAGTTTCACTATTAATATTATCAACTACATATTTTTCAATATACACAACCAAACAATTATTAAGCTACTAACCTCCTATTCAATTACTAACATATGGCTCAAATAAGTACTAATATAAACAAAATATATTATCTTTTTGAAAAAATATATTACATAAATCTAACAAATTCAGTTAAAGACTAAAATAAATACTAATAGACTAGCTATTTGAAAAGTATGCATTTTTTTTATATATAAAAAATACATATTTTAAAATATGCCAATTGAAACAAAACTTAAAAAATCACAATTAAAATTTGGATTTTAGATTTTAGGCTAATATGTTTGTTTGAGCAATTTTTTAGAAATGTTATATCTACAATATTTTTACAACACTTTCACAACAAAACCAAAATTGTAAGTTTTTACCAGTTCTAATTTGAACTTACTACTAAAATTATTTTCTATTTATTTGTAACAACCTGTTATTTATGATTTGTTATGAAAATATTGCAAAATGTTTTGAACATAGCATTTCTTGTAATTTTTTTTTTCAACATCCAAGGGACAAATTTTGGAGAGGTTGAATTTTATTTTTAATGGGCTCAATGTTATTAAGGGTGTTCAAGTGTTTTTTTTAGGATAATCGAGTTTTTTTTTTAATGGTCAAAAGACCCATATTAATTTAAAACTCAAAATTTTTTAATTTTTATATATATATATATATATATATATATATATTTTTTTTTTTTAAATTCAGAGTGGTCCTGTGGCCACCGTTACACGCTTCAGCCGCCAGTGGAATATGCCCGAGTGGACTCAACTGAGTACAAATCAGAGTTACCTTAAACAATTAAAAATGAAACATTGCAAGTTCCAATAAAATCCCCACTTCTATTTTTAGTTTGTTTCTCTTGAGGATGGATACTTAGATAATGTTATTGAAACAATTCCAATCATATGGGCAAATGAAACTCTGGTGGTCAGGGCAGGCTTATGAGAATTTGTAGAAGAATCAGTACTAGAAGAATCACATGTACATCGAAGTACGACAGTGGAAGCTTGCAGCACACCATGAATGATCGCCGTAAAAGACAAAAAAGGTATATACCATATATACAATGATACAAAAATAGAAAGATACAAATCTATACAGCAAAAACAAAAAGGATAATCAACAATCTATTGTACAATATGTTCACTGCATAATAGGCAAAGGCCTAAAAATTGGCAGTTTATCTATAAAAACAAATAAAAAAACAAAGGCCTAAAAACAAAATTACAACAATTAATCATGGGCGTGATGCGGGGTATATAATCTTACTCTTCTTGGGATTAGGTGATTTGGGTGTGGTACAAATCTTGAAGCAGCCATCGTTGTTGTTTTTGGATTGGGAAGGCTCAGATAAAGAGGGACTCCCAGTATGAGAGCCAGGAGGACAGAAAATTTTGGCAAGGGAATGGAGTATATAATCAAACATCATTCGCTTTACCAATCTTTTCTTTGCTGGAAAAACGCTTCCAATTTTTGGTTTGAACCGAGGCTCTGTCTGGCACTTGGAGTTATTGGACCTGGCCATTTCTTCACTTGGGTTACTTAGCTTCACTACCTTCTTCTCGAGCCCTTGCTCATCTGGTTTCAGCATCGCCAACATTTCTTTCTCTTGCTCTGCCCTCATGTCTCTCTCTCTCTCTCTCTAGATATGATACTTTTGATTTTGGGTCTGAAATTTTATCTTTTATAATTCAAGCTCTAAGATACTGATGTCACGGAATAACCAAAAATTTAAATTAAAAAAAGAAAAAGAAAAGCATGTTAAATGAAATACCAATGAATCAATAGGAGTGAAACTTGAGGCTTAAGAATCCCTTAGAACCGTCCATTATCCGCCACGCCCTTTAAATCAAAGGGACAATAGTGTAAGCGTATAACACTCTACTTAATAGAGTTTAAGTGGGGGGCCACAAAATGACTTTACAAACACAAACTCCCACTTGCATACTTAGAACACTCCAACCCGCACATCACTGTTTAAACCCACCCATTAAATCACAGCCCAAAAAAAAAAAAAAAAAAGGGAAGAAGAAGAAGAAAAACCATTGCTAGAGAGATTGGCATGAAAGTGATGCGTGGCGTCGGCGTGGAAGAGCAGTGAGGGTGAGAGAAGAAAGATGAGAGGTTGAGAGAGGAAGGATCGGGTTTGAGAAAAAAGAGAGAAGAGATTGACAGAGAGATGAGGGAGGAAAGGAATTAAAAAAATCATTAAAATTTTACAACATCCGTACGCTTTCATATTGAGAGTGCACTTTTTATCAATGTCAAATATTTTAACATTTAGAAATCATAGGAGATGTTTTTTGGTGTTTGGTGTGCCCAATGTCAATAATTTAACATTGACATACTGATGGTAATGCTCTTATGGTCATACATAGATTACATTTATTTTGGTTAACCGACTAATAATGTCGTTTTCGGGTTATTATACACTGTATCTGAAAAGTAAATATCGACACCTCTATTAACTATTTAGCACTTAGAATTAGCACTTACATTTTCTGAGGACAAATATGGCCGTGACTGATAATAATGAGGTTGTTAACTTGTCATTGGATAGTTTTGACTTTTTTGAGATATATATATATATATATTCTCTAGACTCTTTGTTAAATCTACCTAAAATATTATGAATGTAAAAGTGTTAAATTAAATGATTAAATAATAATTTTTAACCGTTTAAATTTTTGGAACAATCTATAATTTAATAGGAGGTCTTAAGTTCAATTTTCTATCTCTTCCTTACTTCCTCTCATAAAAAATATTCATGCATTTAGGCATGGGTCAAGGAAGGCAATCCACATGTGAATGGATCGAGATATTTATAAATAATTGTTTATCATTTCCTAACAACTTTAGGGCCCATTTGGATTAAGAGAAAGGGAGAGGAGTGAGGGAGAATAGAGTAGAGTTTGGCTGAAAGTAGGTTAATTTTTGACAAATTCTACTATATTTTATTCTACTCTACTCTACTCTTTCTTCCTTTTTGTCAATCTAAGGACCATTAAACTTTTGAAACAATAAGAAATTTAACAAATACTATCTATAAAAATATAAATAATTTTAAGAGAAAGTATATATATCCATTAAAGGATGTTGTCGCCCTTTTGCTTTCTTGAAAATTGTTGCCTAAACATGAGCCATACATGTTCACATTCTTTTCTTCCATGAGAGGGAGAGTGATTCACTTATTAATATCTNTAAAAAGTGAACCAAATCTCACCCCATAACTTATTTAGTTATAACCTATATGACTCTTGTGATCTTTTACTCATTTATAAACTTTAAATGGTTTTATAATCATAATAAATGGTAGAAGTAGAAGGAATTTAAATTTGGCTAATGTTATCGGTTAAAATTCTCTCCCGCTTGATGTTAAGATAATCTTTCTTAAATTTCTTAATCTCATTTTGTTTTATTTTTTTTCTATAAAAAAAAATGGGAATGTGCTAAAATTAATCACAAAAGGCGTATAGGCAAAAAACTTCATCGTGGAAGGATTGAATCTCATTTCATTTACTTCCTCCACAACCTCTCTAAACTGAACTGCGAATTTACAAAGGGTAACAAACTAACAATGAAATTATATCCTGCAACTAAGAAAAGAACCCAGATAGGTGAATTTCCTAAATTGCAATCTTAAGGAGTTCTTAAAGAAAACCCTTAAATGCATTGAACAAAGCTAAATCCCATATCAATTCCGTCAAAAACAGAAACCAAGGAGATAAAGCCAATAAACAATCCAAATTTCTGCCTCTAGTCCAGATGAGCAGATGAAGATATTTGATTCCGGGAAGGAAGTTCATTACTTACTTGCGTTCTTTGTTTGGCACCAACTTTTTCATTAGTAAAAAGCTTTCTGCAAAAAGCAAAGCAAAATAATGATTGACATCTATTTACTTACTAAGTATTATAGTATTATTATCATATACTGGATGATGTCGTATACAGGAATGAAAAACAAAAGTCCTGCTGGTATTTCAAAGAGAAAGAGAGAGAGATATCATATCTACTCTGACCCTATGGGTCCGTTTGGATTGAACTTATTGTTGCTGAAACTAAAAACTGAAAACTGAAAACACTGTAGCAAAATAATTTTTAAATATGTGAATAGTGCCGTAGGACTCATTTTTAATATTTTTTATTGCGTAAACAGTGCGTAAACAGTAATAAACAGTGCATAAACAGTAATTTTTGTTCCCTGCACAGTGATTTTACTGTTCACGCAGGAAGTAAAAAAAAAAAAAAAGCAGAGAAAACGCGGAGGGAGAATCGTGGACGCGGAGTCCAAACACTCACTATGGTAAGGTTTGGATAGCACTTCTTTCTACTTAAAGTTAAGTTGCGTTTTTTGTTTTATTTTTTTTGCCGGCTTTTTTTACTTTGGGGACAAAATTTACTGTGCGTGCACTGTTTACGCACTGTTTACGCAATATTTAATATTAAAAGTGAGTTCCACGGCATTATTCACACATTTAAAAATTATTTTGCTACAGTGTTTTCAGCAACAATCAGTTTTTATCAACTTTCAGCAATAATAAGTGCTATCCAAACGGACCCAGAGTAGAGGATCGGGGTTTGAGTAAAAAAAAGAGGAAGATACTGATAGAGAGACGAGAGAGAGATGAGAGAGAAAATAAATTAAAAAAATAATTAAAATTTTATAACATTTGTCTGTATGCTTCCATATTTGAGAGTGCACTATTTATTAATGTCAAATATTATAACATTTAAAACATCTCATGGGAGATGTTTTTTGGTGTATGGTATGCCAAATATTTGACATTTGGCACATTTGAAGGTAATGCTCTTATGACCGTACGTAAATTACATTATTTGGTTAACCAACTAATAATGTCATTTTCGGTTTATTATACATTGTGTCTACAAAATAAATATCGGCACCTATTTAACTATTTAGCACTTAGAATTAGCACTTCACATTTCTGAGGACAAATATGGCCGTGACCATACGATGAGGTTGTTAACTTGTCATTGGATAGTTTGACTTTTTTGATATATATATTCTCTAGACTCTTTGTTAAATCTACTTATAAATATTATGAATTTAAAAGTGTTAAATTAAATGGTTAAATTAATAATTTTTTAACAGTTTAAATTTTTGGAACAATCTATAATTTAATAGGAGGTCCCAAGTTCAATTTTCTATCTCTTCCTTACTTCCTCTCATTTAAAAAATATTCATGCATTAGGCATCGGGTCAAGGAAGGCAATCCACACGTGAATGGATCGAGAATATTTAATTAAATAATTGTATTTATCATTTCCTAACAACTTTAGAGCCCATTTGGATTGAGAAGGAAGGGAGGAGGAATAAAGGAGAGTAAAGTAGAGTTAACTGAAAATAGGCTAATTTTTGGCAAATTCTACTCTACTCTCTCTCCCTTCTTGTCAATCTAAACAGACCATTAAACTTTTGAAACAATAAGAAATTTAACAAATACTATCTATAAAAATATAAATAATTTTAAGAGAAAGTATATCCTTTAAAGGATGTTGTCGCCCTTATGCTTTCTTGAACATTGTTGCCTAAACATAAGCCATACACGTTCACATTCTTTTTTCCTATGAGAGGGAGAGTGATTCACTTATTAATATCTATCAACAACGTGGGCAAATAGCTGGCTAGCTAGTGATTTGATTTAAAAGATCCATCGTATTGGACCAATTGGTGTCATATACTGGACCACTTAATACAACAATATATATAGCCATGGTACTAGCGTAGTGACACGGTAGCTATAAAAGGAAAAGCAACAAAATATGATTTTCAAGCCTTTTCACTTTTCCAATCATCTTAAGATGCCATTGTCCACATACTAATGGTCCAATTCGATGTATCCTTATATTTTCCAAAGCCAAGTCATTATAGTATCTCCTACTTCAGGTATATCCTTATATGGCACTAGTTAAAGCTATAGTGATTACTATAGCTCCCCACAAGCTCATCTGAGGGCAAACATTGGCCCAAACTAAGTCCCTTTTCTGACTCTAGGAAGTAGTAGTAGTAATGTAGTACACTATTGCCTTTGACTTAGGAGGTACTACAGTAGTACGTATCTTGTAAAAACTATCACAATCATTAAAAAAAAGACGGATTAGGATTCAGTGTTATACAGTTTTGCACTTGATGCAATTTTAATGGTTTTAATTTTTAATCTTAATCATTGAATAAAAAAAGTGAAAATGTTAAAAGTTAAAAAGTGAAAATAGTAAAAACAAATTGTGAGTAGAGAGGAGGGTAATTTATAATTGCACTCTATATCCTAATTCATAGTAAGATAATAATTTCAACTTATTGATTGCAGGAACTTGCTGAAGACCTTTTGCAATCTGCAAGTGGAGCCTGTCTATAAGGAAACTAATCGATGCACAAATTATTTGGCTAGAATAGACAACATTAGTGTTGATGCTTATATTTTGTTTACTAATCCGCCACCTGTGGTGGATCATCTATGTACCCTTGATAAAAAGGGAATGGCTTGTACCGGACTTATTTCTATCAAATTCCGGCAAACTGTATTTACCACCCAAAAAAAAAAAAAAAAAAAAAATCCAAGATATTCAATAAATTGGTATCCATGAATGCTCTAACGGTACATAAAATCAGATAATCTGATATCTCATTTACTGAAATTAGCAACAAAGAGGAAATCACTTTAAACCAATGCTCATGAGGGGACTTTTACCCATGGTGTCCAACTGAACCTATGCCCAAACCTTCTTGGGTACTGTCAATTGGTTTCAGCACCAGTACACCTATACAAACTCTGAGAATTAATGAAACGGCATATTAGTTTTTGGAAGGAAAAAAAAAAAAAAACCTTGAGTTAAGATTGCTTATTCTTCTTTTTATTAGTATGACAGAGAGTATTGAGTGAATATGGTTTTAATGAGATTGTGAAATTGATTTGTATTGATTTTATTAGAGAATGTGAATATTGAATTGGGGTTTTACGTAAAATCCTTATAGACATTTTTCTTTTTAATATAGAAATTTATAGAATTTAAATTCTACTACGAAATTGTCTTTCTCTAACAAAGGAGTTAAACTTTTATCATTACCAAATTTATGGTCGCACATTTCATTAAATAATTCTACGAAGCAAGGGGACCTCAAGAATTTAATAGATGATGGGTGTGGATGTCTTCCAGGCCAAACAATTTAATTTTAATTTGCTAATTTCATGTTTATAGCTCTTATTTTTATGTAATATTTCATTGATTTTTAAAAATATTTTAAATGTAGATAATGGAGGAGAGGGAAGCGGGTTCTACTTCTAACCACAACCATTTGACACAACTTTGAAATACTACATTAAAAGCCTACACTCTTTCCTACCAAACCATAACGGCATAACTCCTATTGATTTCTATTACTTGGGTTTCGATTATATATAGAAAATACAATTTGAAAAATACAAGTTACAACACAATTATTTATGGAGAATATTTACTTTAAGGATAAAATTTAGTTATAAAATTGGTTGTAGCTTATTGTTACAACTTCCTTTAAAAATATTAACATTATTACATATTTTGAAAATCTAACAGTTTAATTGCATATTCTTTATGCTCTTAATACACATACTAAATTTTTTGTCAATCGAATATTATTTACTATATGATCTATAAGTTTATATTTTATGCATAATTTTAAACTACAAAAATTTGCAATTTAAACAATTTATTGATGACATACCTATTGATCTTTAATTTTCTAGAAATTTTGAAAGTATAGAGGATATAAAAAAAAAAATGTAATCCAATGGTGGATTTGTCAAAATTCACCTCAAATAAAAAAAAATATTGAGTAAGGTTATAGTTTTAGGATACAACTAATTTTGTAGCTAAATTTTGTCTTTAATTTAATAGATGCAAAAACTTTAATTTAATAGATGCAAAAACATAATCCCCTGGGAAAGAGGACTAGTGATGAGTTGAGGTTCATTTCGCCTTGCCATCTCTTTGGAGTATGAAATTTTTATAAAAATAAAAGCATCATTAGCAGGACAGCAATGGTACTTTAGATTCTCAAAAAATGGCACTTTAAAATTTCTAATTAAAAAATGGTCATGAAACGAAGATAATTATTAATAAATTATTTTTAAAAAATTAATACCACTTTTATGAAAAAAAAAAAAAAAAAAACAGTCAAACTTTAACATAGATAGGATATATTTTTTAATAAATTCACTCACACAGGTCTAGTTAATAGTTCAAAAGTCAAAACATATATCTAACTCATTATTGTATATTTATTAGAAGTGGAGGTACGAGTTGCATTAGAGATCATTGATTGAGGTAAGGCCATCCTAAAATAAATAAAAATTAAAAAAAAAAAAAAAGGTAAATCTATGAACATGCTTCTAATTTTATGATCGCACGCTCTTAATTTTCAATTGTTCGAATTACACTGCATGATTGGGACAATCAAACAACTTCCATCCATTATACCACTAATAATTGCTAATAAGAAATCTCTCGGGTATTTATTTGACATATTTATAAACCAAGATATTCGACTCGGAGAAAACTCTATTATTTTATATAAGAGATGTTACGTCTACAACAATTTTATAATATTTTTACAACAAATCACAGGTGGTTAATTGTTATTGGTTCAAATTTGAAACTAATACTAAGATTACTTTTTTGCTCCAACAATAACAACTAGTAACAACCTGCAACTTAAGATTTGTTGTAAAAATATTATAGACATATCATTTCTCATTTTATATATTTAAAATAAATAAAAACATCTTTCTTTATATATTTTATTTTTTAAAACTTATTCTAGATATAAAAGGTAATAGCATAAGATACACGTCATAAGTGACGTTTCCATCCATTAGTAAGCCACATGACATACTTTCATTGACGATTTATTAATGAAATATATATGATTAAATCATTCTTAAAGTATATAACATATGAAGAATTTTGGAAGTATCCTAAAAAGCCAAAAGAAAATGAAGAATTTTTCTTACATTCTTGGGAACAGAGCAGGCCTCACTTCGGACAGTAATGGTCCGTGTACACTTTATGTGACATTAAGAACTGGTGGATAAGACAGACCAAGGTACACCTCCCCCGGATTGCGGTGAGGAATTCTGACGGATCGTCTTAGTAATCAGGACCTGAGTTCTGTTACTTAACATCCTCATTCAATGACAGTTAAAAATGATTTATTGTGGAATTTATTTTATAAAAAATTTGTACAAATTGATAAGTAAATTTTTTTTTTTTATAAAGTTTTAATCTTTATTGTCTGATCTGATGATAGTTTTTTATTATCGAACCAAAATATTAATCAGTTTTTGGTATAGGTGAGATTGAATCCAAAATATCTTATTTAATCATAAATTTTTTTTACTAATTGAGTTAATTAAAACTCACAAATTGATAAGTAGATTGAATATATTACTAAAATGTCTTTTTGAAACTCAAAAAGTTAGTTTTATTGAGTCTATATCCTATAAAGTTAGTAAAAAATCTAACATAAAAGAAAAACAAAGTGAAGTAAACCTCAATTCATCACTAGTATTCAAATCTAGCACATGATAAGCATGTAGAGTTATTATTTAGCATTAGCATGTAATTTATGCAAAAGCATGGGTGCATTTAAAATTAAACATAATTTTTACTATAAAAATATAAATAATTAGTTAAATTATTTATAAAAAAAAAAAGGCATATAACACGTGCATACGTATAAATATATTTAAAATTAAACACAATTTTTATCATAAAAATATAAATAATTAGACAAATAATTTTTTTTAAAGTAAACGTAATTAGTCAATTATTAAATTCTTACCTAAATTTAATACTACTTATGATCTTTTTTTAATAAGATAGAACATGTGATGATCTTTGTTGTGTGGTTATTTTTATTAAATATATATGATTGGTTATTTTTATTGGGCCATGCTAACGAGTGCCCTAAGGGCACTCGTTAATAATCAATTTTAGGAAAATTTTGATATCATTTTTATAGAAAATGAAAAAAGATGTCAAAATATTAATTACTTTTTTTCATTTCCCATAAAAACTTTCTTTAAATGGATTATTAGCCAATGCCCTAAGGGCACTTGTTAGCATTTCTCATTTTGATTTTATTTTATAGTTCATTAATATTAGATTCTTAATATTTTGCACTCATTAACTCACTTGACATAATGATTCTCAAAAAAAAAAAAAAAAACTCACTTGACATAAAGATTAAAAAATTTAAGTGGACACATGGCATAAACTTAAGTGGATAATTATAGTATGATCCCTACATAAATTTAGACACATGACGTAAAATTAAATTTTAATTTTAAATTTTAATTAAACTTTCTCTAAACTTTACATACATATGTATTAAATAATAAGGGTTTTACCGGACCCATGTAATATATATATTTTTTGGGTATAAATGATATTTTTCTTTAAAAGAAAAAAAAAAAAAACCCACGTTTTTTTTTTTTTTTTTTAAATTTTTTAATAATTCTAGCAAAAATTTGTGTGTTTCTTTTTTACACAACCAATTTTTATCTTAACCTTGGTTTATTAATCACCTTTTTCAAGTTATTTGAGATGGTTATTAATGAATTAGTGTTACCTCAAGATTGTTCTCAAGATATTCTTACTAGCTTAAAGTGCTATTTGACCTTAAAGACTAGGATCTGGAGTCGAAAAACGCCTAACTTAATGGGACTTTTAAAATATGCAAAGTTAACAACTAAAAAAAATATAAAAAATTCCTAAATGACTAAGACAACTTGCAACACATCGAAAAGCAAAGAATTCGAAGAATCTTGACTGGAATTAAAGTAAGGCATATCATCTGGATTAATTTCATATCACCGGAATTCAATTAATTCAATCCTAATCAGTGACGGAACTATATTTGGACTAGGGGGCAGTGGCCCCCTAAATTTTTTCAAATTTTTTTTTAGTGTATATATATATATATATGTGTGTGTGTGTATTAATTTTAGCAATTTGTTTCAATAAATTTGCACTTTGCCCCCTCAACAATATTATTGATATTTTTGAAACCCAAAAAATATTATTGATCTTTTTAAAGGCTATAAAAAATTTTATTGATCTAAAATTTGAAATAAATTTAACAAGCTTAAAAACAAAATTTACCAATAACAAACTTAAGCCCAAATAACACTCCAAAACAAACCCGCACAAGACACAAACAAAAATAAAATAAAATAAAAAACTCCTAAGCCAATTCTAACTAGTCTAAGTGAACACCCACACACATTTGACAATACACAAGACGCCCAAAAAAAAGTGAAAAAAAAAAAAAAAAAAAAAAACTTAACTTTCTAAATTGAGAAGTGCTATGTCCATAACATTTTTACAACAAATCACATGCAGTAAGTTGTTAATAGTTCTAATTTGAATCCATAACTTAAATTACTCTTTAGCTCACTCATAACAACCAATAATAACCTACCACTTACGATTTGTTGTGAAAATATTGTAGACATAGTATTTCTCTTCTAAATGAATGCTTACTTAGAGTTTCAAAAAAAATTGTTTCTACTTTTGCCTCCCTTAACTCTAAATCCTAGCTTCGTCCCTGATCCTAATTAAATTCTTCATTTACTGTCACGTGTCCTTTACTGCATTTTTGTGCCATATGTCCCATGTGGATTATTGGTCAATAACCTCTTATAATAGTCAAGACAACTTCGCTTTAACATCTCCCACATTTTCTTAGAGCATTAGTATTAGGGCTTGTAAAACCCCCAAAAATGGTATATTACAATCCACAAAAACTAAAATGATGCTTTATCCGGATTTCTATATCCTAAAAAATTTACAATACTGCTACAGTAGGCTCTTATATATGCAACTTACTATAGTAGCTTGTATTTCTGTTTTATTCATACAGCCTCTCTCTTCGATAACTTTTTCTCCCTCTTTCACTAACTTTGGATTTAATTGGGTTTTGGGTTATATTATTTTATGAGCAAGGATTTGCTGCAAACAAAATGAGATGGCAACTTAGTAAACTAACATGTGTCCTAGGCCATGTGCATGTCACATGACCAGCCTAATTCACTTAACCACAGTTACAAATTAAACCACCAGCTTCTCTCTCTCTCTATCTCTCTCTCTCTCCCCACTAACCCAAGTAAAACAAAACCTCTATCATCTCTCTCTTTGTAGGCCTAGCTCCCCTTTCTCTCTCTCACGCCACCAATGTTCATTGCCGCCACCATCCCTTGGTAGTTGGTCAACTATTCTCAATTAAGCCAAAACACTCATTTCTTTCTCCATTTAATCTTACTCTTTTACAAAAAAGGGAAAAAAATTGGGTGTGATTGACCCTTGGTTTAATTGGGTGGATTAGCTGTTGTTGGGGACGTTTTGCGATAAGGGCTGAAAATGTGAAAATGGCCTAAATCTTCCCTTGGGTTCTTTAAAGGTATTTATTGTGGAGAATCAAGTTCAAAATTTCAAATGTATAATGATCAAAAGGATAATGGTGCTTTGACAAGAGAGAATCAAAATGCTAATAACAAAAGTGTAGAAAAAGCATAAAAACATAACAAGTTTGAAAGTTCGACTCACAGTTACCGAGAAGAGGAAATTGAGAGAAGTTGTGAGGAAGAGAGGGAGGTTCCCTGTNTTATGCACTTTTTTAAAAAGTTGAACCAAACTCACCCATAAACTTATAAGTTATAACCTATATGACTCTTGTGATTTTTACTCATTTATAAACTTTAAATGGTTTTATAATCATAATAAATGGTAGAAGTAGAAGGAATTTAAATTTGGCTAATGTTATCGGTTAAAATTCTCTCCCGCTTGATGTTAAGATAATCTTTCTTAAATTTCTTAATCTCATTTTGTTTTATTTTTTTTCTATAAAAAAAAATGGGAATGTGCTAAAATTAATCACAAAAGGCGTATAGGCAAACAAACTTCATCGTGGAAGGATTGAATCTCATTTCATTTACTTCCTCCACAACCTCTCTAAACTGAACTGCGAATTTACAAAGGGTAACAAACTAACAATGAAATTATATCCTGCAACTAAGAAAAGAACCCAGATAGGTGAATTTCCTAAATTGCAATCTTAAGGAGTTCTTAAAGAAAACCCTTAAATGCATTGAACAAAGCTAAATCCCATATCAATTCCGTCAAAAACAGAAACCAAGGAGATAAAGCCAATAAACAATCCAAATTTCTGCCTCTAGTCCAGATGAGCAGATGAAGATATTTGATTCCGGGAAGGAAGTTCATTACTTACTTGCGTTCTTTGTTTGGCACCAACTTTTTCATTAGTAAAAAGCTTTCTGCAAAAAGCAAAGCAAAAAAATGATTGACATCTATTTACTTACTAAGTATTATAGTATTATTATCATATACTGGATGATGTCGTATACAGGAATGAAAAACAAAAGTCCTGCTGGTGTTTCAAAGAGAAAGAGAGAGAGATATATATATATATATAATAATGAAGATCCTTGAAATCCTCAATGGAAAAGTAATACACTTGGAGCATCAGCCTGCGCTTCACAGGCCCATCATGCATCCAGAGGATCAGCCTGCGCTTTGCAGGCCCACCATGCATCCAGAGGAGGATCAGCCTGCACTTCACAGGCCCACCATGCATCCAGAGGAGGATCACGGGTGCTCCATGCATCTGGAGGGGGATAAGCCTACCGTTTGGGTTTATTGTGTGAACTGTGCCTCTGTTGTTGGAATCTCCAAGTCCACTATACTATTCTCTTCTCTTTTATTGCATTCTGCTTATTATGTTTGGTTTTTGTTTTTAAATTGTGTTTTGCTATTTGATGCCATTGTGGTTTTTAGCGGTTTGAGGTTGAAGGGATCTGGATTCATGTGGGACAATATGGGTCACATTGTTACCAATTGGCATGTCATTCAGAATGCTTCTGATTTTAGGTTCGCTCATTTTTTTTCTTTTCATTTCCTTGTTTATCAATTCTCTCTCATTTTTTGGTCTTTTGTTCATTAAGTTATTGTTGTAAGAAATGGGATTCTTTTTTGTGTGATCACCAAAGCTGTGGAGGGTGGAGAGAGCCCTCTGTGCAACATATATTTCCTTATTGTTCGTGGTGCTATTTATGAACAGGGTCACTCTTTTTGACCGCTCAGCCTATGATGCAAAAGTCGTTGGGTTTTGCAAAAATAAGGATGTTGTTGTGTTGCATGCAGAAGAACTTGAAGGCAAACTGAAGCCTATAAGCATTGATCTCTTTGTGAACCTACGTGTTGGTGAAGAAGTTTTTGCTATTGGAAGCCCTGTGAGTATTGAGTTTTTAACGCTGCTTGCAAAACATATTTTTTTCAATGCACAATTGATTGAAAGTGTATTGAAAAAAATGTTTTTGCAAGTAGCATTAAAAACTCATACTCACAGGGCTTCCAATAGCAAAAATTGGTTGACCAACAAGTAGGTTCGCGAAGGGACCAATGCTTATAGGCTTCACTTTGCCTTCAAGTTCTTCTGCATGCAACATAGCAACATCCTTATTTTTGCAAAACCTAACGTCTTTTGCATCATAAGCTGTGCCGTAAAAAATAATGACCTTGTTCATAAATAGCACCACGAACAATAAGGAAATATATGTTGCACACAGGGCTTTCTCCACCCTCCACTGCTTTGGTGATCGCACAAAAAAGAATCTCATTTTTACAACAATAACATAATGAACAAAAGACCAAAAAAAGAGAGAAAATTGATAAACAAGGAAATGAAAAGAAAAAAATGAACGAACCTAAAATTAGAAGTATTCTGAATAACATGCCAATTGGTAACAATGTGACCCATATTGTCCCAGATGAATCCATATCCCTTCAGCTCCAAAGGGTTCCCGCTAAAAACCACAATGGCATCAAATAGCAAACACAATTTAAAAACAAAAACCGAACATAATAAGCAGAATGTGATAAAAGAGAAGAGAATAGAGTAGTGGACCTAGAGATTCCAACAACGGAGACACAATTCACATCATAAACCGGAACAGCAGGAGAATATATAAAAGAGATCCTCCTTCCAACAATCCTTGTGGTCCCCACAGCCAACTACAATGGCCATTGCTCGTACTTGAGAAACTCTACAAACTCCTCGTATATACTAGGTGTGAATTTTGTAAATCTAACCGTTAGATTATATGTTTTTATTGTATTCTTTATGCATGTAAAATTTCAAGATTATCAAAGATCAATTGCTAGACTATATAGTTAGATCAATTGCTAGACTATTTAGTATTCATCTGAGTTGGTTACCTATGGTTGCCTCCAACTCTGCATGTTGTCAATGATTGCCAAATCAAGACTTCAATCATCATTTACTAATATTACTAATTCTTGATTCCTATCAATTAAACATTTAAACTTATGTATTAATGGTCTTTTTTACAGTTTGGACTTGACGGGACTCTTACAATTGGTGTTATCAGGTACAAAGCTCATTAAAGTTTAGTTGCTCAATGCTAGTATTTGGGATAAATAATAGGGTTTTGACTCTTTTCTAAAGTGTTCTAAATTTTGTGCATGAACCTTGTTTAATATAGGAAAAGTTGCCATAATGCTAGTAGGATCGGCTGTGATTTTTTGGTTGTTCCACATTTTGTGAAACCTTTTAGTATTTTGGAAACAACATATATTTTATAATATTTTTATTTATTTACAGTCTAATGGAGAAACAAAAATGTGAATGAATAATTTCAAATATCTTTTTTGTGTGTGTGTGCGTGTGCGCGTGTGAGCTAACCGTTCATATTGGTCCTGAGTTCATATTTCCTACTGATATTCTCAATATAAATGTGGCCTTTTCATGTTATTTCTCAAGGAATAAGCATTTCTTGACATTTATACAAAAAAATGTGTTTACTATGTGATCTTTGTGTTCTTTTCTGTAGCGGGTTCTGCAGAGAAATCGCTTCGCCGGCTAATGGTCGACCTATTCTGGATGTTATAAAGACAAATGCTGCCATAAATCCTGGTAATAGTGGAGGACCTCTCTTTGATAGTGCTGGAAGTCTGATTGGGATAAACACGGCTATTACTACTACGTTTGGTGCATCCTATGGTATTGGATTTTCAATTTCTATTCATTCTGTGAGTTATTATGTAGACTTTACTTTTTTATTCTTGGTAGGAGAACTTAGGTATGGCATCATGTAGATTTAATTGAGACACAACTTTTTAAACTTTATGCTTTAGACTGAGAGTGCATTTGGTTAGGGTGAAAAGTGGGGGGATGCAAAATGAGGGAGAGAAAAGTGGGGGAGAGTTTTCAATCCTTCCATTTTTTTATCACCCAAATCAAACACCACGAGAGAAAACTAAAATCTATTCTATCCCCCTACTTTTCCATTGCTTTTCCATTTTCTATCTTCTCACTTTCCTACCACTCCAACCAAATGGATCTTAATTGGGAATTTTTTTTTTTTTCATTCTGTTGTGTTTGTGGGCTAAAGATATATGAGTGGAAATCAATTTCATTTTCACTGTGTTTGGTTTGGTGAAAGCAGAGGGGATGGAAACCTTGAGAGGGGGGGGGGGGGTGACAAAAGTTGGAGAGAAAACTTTGTTAGTTTTCTCTTGTATGAAAAATGGGTGGTCCCGTGTACTTTCCACCGGGCACACCAAAACTTGATCCCTCTAAATTGGAGAAAAAATGGGAGATAAAATTGGAAGGAACTGAAAATCACTCTTTTGTCCCTTGCTTACTGTTACAACATCTTATTTTGATAGTGTCCAAAAAATTAGTTCAATTCAGAAAAATAAGAACACAGTAATTACAAAAAAAGGATGGGAAAAAAAGGTTCGTAATAAAAAGAAGTAGCAGTTAAAGAGTTCAGAATTTTTTATATTAAAACAAAAACAAAAAAGATCTACCAATAATCCTTAGTGGAAAGAGAGGAACAGAGGAAAGCTGATGCTGATGCAGACTTTGGTGGCACCTTTGAGGGCACTAGAGAATTTTCATCCCCATTTTTACTGCTTGTATATCTCCGTGTGTGTATATGTAATGTGCTGCGAATGGAAAGGAAAGGGGGATGAGATATTGGGGAGTTGAGATAGTCCTCATTCACTTGAAGTTAATGGGCTTAAACATGAAGCAACTTTGCTTCTTCTTTTATTTATTTATATAATATAATTTTTTTTTTAATTTATAAAAGTTAGAAACTGTGCTATTCATTTATTTATTATATTAGAAAGCTTGATATTTGATAATTTAAAAAGAAGATGTAGGTAGATAGGTAGTAAGTTTGATAAGTAAGTTTTTATTTTTTATTTTTTTAACCAACATAATTTAATAAGTTTATCAAAAATAAAAACATAATTTAAGATAGGAAGAAAATTGGTATAACTTAATATAATAATAAAAAAAGTGATATGCTCACTTTTATTTATTTTTATAAAATAATAAAAATGAGTAATATGCTAATTAAAAAAAAAATTACTTTTTAATATAATTAAGTGCATAATAGTAAATTTATGTAAACTACATTTTTCATCCTCACTTTTCTCCTCAACCAAATAAATGACTTTTCTATCCATTTACTTTTCTATCCTCCCAACCAAACTTACATGAGGGAAAACTAAAATCTCTGCCATCTCCCACTTTTCTATCCCCTCCCTATTTTCTATCCTTCCACTTTTCTATATCCCCAACCAAGTGAAACCTAGTTTGCTATACTCTTTGTTTTTGGTGAGTGACTAAGACACTATCCTTCTTGCATATCCAGGTACGTGGCATTATTGACCAGTTGGTGAGAGATGGGAAGGTCTTAAACGTTTAGGAATTACGTTGTCATATGTTCCGTTGCTGGATGAACCGGATTGGCTGCTTGTAATAGATGTTGCTGTGGATGGGCCAGCTGCTAAAGCGTTTCTTGAAATGAATTTCCTGCCTGCTAAGTGTCATGCTCATTTTTCTTTGAGAGTTATGAATACCATTGAAATTAGTTTCCTGGTTATTAGGCAAGATGCTCTGTTTTGATCATCCTTCTTTGGCTGACTTCAGCTTCTTTAAGTTTGATGGTTTTTTCTGCTTCCATTCAGTGACTGTTGATCAATCTCTATGCTGCAGGGCCTACGAAAAACCGATTGTCATGCCCGCATTCTGGGTGACATCATAACATCTGTGGATGGTAAAAAGGTCACCAACAGCAATGATATGTTTAAAATTCTTGACGCATATAAAGAGGGTGATGAGGTATGGTTGTGTTTTCATTTCTTTGATGTTCATATGCGCTATGTGTGTGTGTTGGGTGGGGGGATGGTGTGAGGAGCAGAGACAGAGATGGTTATTTCAAAATGTGAAACTTTCTCTGATGACAATGTTTGATAGAATTGAAGACTTTATATATTAACGTTTTTAATAAGTATTAATAAATTAAAAAATAATCATAAAATTTGTAGAAAAGAGCATACCTAATTTAATAAGGATTCTTTTTATTGAAGATCAAACCTAAATAAATCAAATTTGTTTGTGTTAATTACTTAATTGCTTTATCCAAGAAGACTGAGTTCTATTTAGTTTAAATGGACAGTAATCAAAAGTTATTTAGTATTGGGCGTCACGGTTAGTTATCCTAACATAGTTTAGGATTATTTGTAACTCTGAAAACCAAATTAAAAAATATGTTAAGTATAATGATGTGGGAAAATATGAGTTTTAAAAGCTTATATGGTTACATTAGAAGAAGTCAACAAAAAGTTAAATTGTTCTTGCACATGCAACACCACTCTACAAGGCATAATAGAAAATTTTAAAGCATGCTAAAATAATTGTTTGGTTTTCTATTATGTTCTTATCATGCAATATATGAGCTTATTCCATTTTACTGTGGCCGAGGAACTTTTTGATTAATAGCCAGAAAATATATAAAGTTGCTTAGTAAAAAATTTATAGAGCTGTAGCTGATTTAATTAGCTTCTAGAAGTGTATATTTAATTATTTTAGCACTCAGGTGGCTGTGGAGGTGCTGCGTGGTGATCACAAGAATAATATTTCTGTCACTCTTGAGCTGAATCCTGATGAGTCAGAGTCAGATATTATGCGTAGTACCAGAAACGTGTTTAAGGTCAGTGCATATAAGATGAATTGGTCATTATTTTTGTGTGTTAAATTTTTTCTTGCCAAGGGGTCCTGAATCCTGATGTGCATATGTATTGCAAATGCTGTACTTTGATAGCAAAGTTTACATTATTATTGAGGTTAAACTGTGTCACTGTAATCTCCTTTAATGGGTATCAATTGAAAGCAAAAAAATTAAGAACCAAAAGTGGGATGTAAGAGCCATGCCTAGTAGGTCCATACACTTTACTGCACTGCCTAATCTCATAGTTTGCTGCAAGCAGCCATCCAACCACCTTAATTACGCTTGGCAATCATCGTGATGCCGGAGACATTGGAAAGACAGTTATTATATTTTATTTGATTTTATGTATCAAGGGAAAATTTGTAATTTCTTAATATTCTAGAATGGGCTTTGCTTATGGTCCATTGGGTCTTACTTTAGTTTTATTTTAATTTAGTTATTTATTTAGGCTTAGTAATAAAAGCCCAAAGCCCAAAGTCCAAGTCTTATTAGGGTTTTAAGAAATCCTAGTTCTACTAGGAATAGGTATCCATATTAGACTTATATTTAAAGGGTTGTAATACTTTCTATTGAAGAAGAATAATAATAATATTTTCAGTTTAGAGCTATGAATCTTTGTCTACGTTTGTGTGATGCAAACTACTCCTAGGTGTGATATGTAGAAAATTGTTTCTCCTTTGTTCCATCCCAAACCCTACCAATCCTTGTCCCTTTGGAAACCCTATAATCCCTATTATTTTCCAGTCATTTCCCTCCAAAACCTAACCCTAAACCCTCAAAATTGAAGCTATACCTGATCCTTCCCAGGTGTTCTAAATCAGATTTTGTTTGTCCCCTTGTACTGCGCCACATTGCACCGTTATTGGTATCAGTAAGTCAGTTACTTTGGCCAAGGTAGTCTGCAAAGTTATGAAATTTTCTGTCGTGAAGGGCTATGGTTTCCAGGAGTAAGAAATCATTACATTTGTCATGGCATGAATTCCACATATTTAGGTATGTTGAGATTTATATTCTTTGCTATCATGGTGCATACCAGCTTTATATATAGGAATTTTTATTTTTTTTAACAGCGATATGTAGCATCACTGTCATATGGGTGTAGAGCCCACAAATATTGGAACCATTGTTATATGTGAGGTATATTACGTAACGTTTATACATAAAGCCATCTTGATAGATAGGTTGAATTAGGGAAATTTTTTAGTGTTTACAACGGAGATATTCAGGGTTTAAATTGCCCCTCTCCCAATTATCAAAATTATTTGGTTAGGTTAAATGTGTTGCGTTCCTAGTCCAACACTCACTTTTGGAGAAGAGTTACAGCTTCAAGGAAAAAAACAATGATGTGTGTGACTGTGTTCTGTGTTCCCCCAGATTTAGATCTGGTGGAATACCCACCCCGTGCAATACCTTAGATTGTGGCTATCCATTCAATCCTACGGCTCTGATTGGATGACATGTCATCAATTGCATCGATTGCAATTTTCTTTTCTGAAATTTAGACTCATTTTTTTTCTCTCTCTCCCTCTATCTTGCCTAGACTCACCCTCTGCTCTCTCTCAATCCTGACTGCTTACAAGCCACCATTGCTCTATCAGCCATAGTCACCGCCACCTGCCACTGTCTTACCTTTAGCCATTGTCGTAGCCATAACATCATCACCACCATCGCGGCACTTCCATCGACAGTAGCAACCTCTGACCTCCCTTCTCACGTTTTCATTTGGTCCTCAATCTCATAAGTCCCAGGTTATTTGTACCATACTCTCTCCTTCACTGCCTCTCTTTGTTTTCTTGATCTCTCAAGTCCAGTTGCGGCCAAGCTTCTGCTTAAAGCCACACCCACTGCTGCTAGTGGTGCTTCTCACTGGCGTTAAAACGGTTGGTGGCCATCAGGTCCCCATCTCTTATATTCTTTATTTCATTTTTTTTTATTTTTGTTTCAATTTTTATTTGTTTTCTAGACATGACCGAAACCCCTTTGGCTTGAGTTTGAAAAATGGGGTTTTGGGATATGGCCAAATGCTGTGATTGAATGAAAAGTGGTCTTCTTGTAATTGTTGTGTGTATGGGTCTCTTGGCTTTGGCAATTAAGAAATCTTGATACCAAATTATATATCGCTTTTCTTTGGTTTATAGCACTAACAATAATCCTTTTCTTAGTTTCTTTTGCTGAAACAACTTTGCTTCTTAGCTTAATAATAAGCTCTTAGTTTGAAGTTTGTCACAATGTATCAGTTTTCTCCCGTTACCTTTGTTAGTTACTATTTTGGTTTGGGTTTGGCAGTAGTTGATTATTTTATTTTATTTTATTTTATGTTGATTTTGGAAAGGCACTGACAGAAACTTGAAGTGATGTTAAGCTGTTTTCTATGCATGGTGTGCAGTGTTGAGGGAGATTCACCATACTTAGAAATGCACCAGTACCCTCTTAATTGGCTGATTCTCTTCTAGAGATTCATCTTATGCAATGGGTAAAACCAAATAATTCAAAGTCTGGTTTAACCTGTATCTACCATGGCATAATTCTTCTTGCCCTACTGTTGTTGTTATTGTATAATCGAATTGTTGAGCAAGTTGTAACTTCGTGTTGTAGCTGATTTTGTGTTGATGAATTGATGTAATTTAAACAAATTTGTTATACAAATAGCATGTTGTGATGGAGTACCAACTCCATGTTGTAGCTGATTTTGTGTTGATAAATTGATGTAATTTAAACAAATTTTTTACACAAATAGCATGTTGTGGTGGAGTTATGTTATTAGCATTTTGGGTCTTAGCTTGGAGTGAGTACTAAAAATTGAGGATGACTTAAAAACATGAATTATATCAAATTGTCCACATAGCCTCTCCACCAAAAAGCCAGTTTGTATGATGGAATTTCATGTAAGTGCTATTGATTAGTGCTCTAATTATTGGTAAAGCTTTCAACTTCTTGACCGGCTCAATATGTTCTCTTGAAAACAAGGATTACAACTCAAGAGTCTTCCAAGGATGCGTGGCCTATTTTACAAACAATAGATCCAAGATAGAAGTAAACAAGAAAAAAACTTCATCCAAAAATGAACAAAATCTTATTAAAAAAAAAAAAACCCATTGTAATAAGAGTTATAATGAAAACATGGTAGTTGACACTTGAGAATGAACAACATTCCTCGCCATCATAATACCTTCCTACAGAATAACCCCAAAAAAAAAAAAAAAATTGATGCATGCTTCAAGACCAAATGCTTCAATAAACGTAAGTGTTGCCATCCTGCTCAGCTACAAAGCTAAATATAACATTCACTCATTTAGGATTAGGATTTGGTGCAATACCGATGTGATACCAATGATTGAGATTGAAAGTTGCAAAAAGTAACTTTCAATCTCAACTATTAAATAAAAAAATATTAAAAAAAAGTAAAAAGTTAGTTAAAAAGTTAAAAAAGTAAAAAAAAAAATTGTGAAGAAGGGGTGTAATTGCATGGAGCATTTAGTTATACACTGGTAAGTCTGGTATGTCTAATGTTTCTTGGCGGTAAATTTATCCAAAACTAGCAATTTTCAATCCACCCTACGGATAAGCTTAAACAAAAGAAAATTGTTTTGCACTTTCTCAAAAATAACAGTTAATGTCAATCTAGGTTTATGAAAGATATCATTAAAATTTTTCAACCCAAATATCCCCCCTGCGTGGAGCTTCTTAACAATAAAATTATTATTGGAAATTCGTCAACAGCAAATAGAATGCGTCTTGAAGTTGAGCACTAACACCTAAAGATACTAGAAACTTTTATTTAAATACAAAAGGAAACCAACAAGAAAAGGAAAGGAAGAGAGTTTTTAAATAAAAAAAATGTACTATTCATAATCTCTAATTGTGCAACCACAGTTGGAAATTTGGCATTTCTGCTACTGATTGTGCAAAAATAGGACAAAAATCCAGTCTTTATTGTAGGAATGTGTGAATAGCACACCTGGCCCTAGACATTTTGGAGCCTTAGGCAAAAACTAAAATGGGGCATTCTCCAACTCCATTTAAAATTCTTACCAAATAGAATATTTTCTGACTAATCCATGTCTTCAAAACAAATTTATCCAATCTTTTTTGTAATTTTCCTTTTAATATTGTGATATGATTTTTTTTTTAAAAAAAGAAGCCTCATTGCACAAAGTACATATGATGAGGCTAGTTTATATATATTAGAGTAATTAATATTACTTTTTACTATAATAGATAAATTATATAGATTAATTAATATTTTAATTATATATATAAAAAAATAGTGTTTTAAAATATATTCAAAATAAGTGGTCAGATTTATTTATTTTTTTTAAAGAAAAAATTTGGTAAATAAAACTACCTTCCTAGAACCTTCATTTCAAATCATTTTTTCCATTCCCAAGGTCCCACCCACATGGCCACCTCTGCTCCTCAACTTTTCCATTGCATTTATTCTCTCATATACACATTATTACTTCTTTATAGTTTAGTAAGTTTATGATGCTCTTTTGTCTCAATTCTTCTGACTCTCAACTTTGTCTATCTTCTTTCTTCTCAATTCTTCTTTCTTTAGAGATTGAGGATGATATTTTTGGGATAATTGATTTTGTTTAGACCAAAAAATTTTTTAGGTACCAATATTTACAAGGATGTTCTAGATTTTTTGTTCTTTGGTCACAAAGATGTATAATATTTTTTGGAGTTTTATCTAAAATTTTTTTTGTTTTTTTAATAAATTCTACTACTTCTTTTTCAAAATTTTGGGGCCGGGGCCCTCTTCCACTTGGGGGTTTTAAACAATGGCTTAATTGACCTAGTTGAAGGGCTTGTCCTGTGAGAGAGTCATCACTACCCAAATGTGAATAATCACTATCAAGAGAAAATTACTGAGAAACATATGGCATTTTGTTATCATGATTTGTAGATGTTTTGACTACTCCAGTGCTATTACTACCAACTAAGAGCACTTAAAATTTTCAATGTCTGCTCCCATCTGAAAGCATAATGGACTATAAAGTAAAGACTTACCTGTTAGATATTTGCTAAAACAATAGCTTAGGGCAGCCAGCAGATCCCTTTTTGCAGTTCACATTTTTGTGCTTATTTTGGATACTAAACCTTAACTTATGAGAATAATGAAGGAAAGAAGTTCAGCTTGTCTACTGTTTGCAGAACTCTCATATGGGTGTCTCATACCTTTTCACCATGTAACCTAGTCCCCAATCCTTAATCTAGCTAGGTTTTAGATAGTGCTTTGTTCATGTATTTCTACATTTTGATGGAATGTAACTAGGACTAAAAGCTACATACTTTTTTAGATTGCATATAGGACCAAGGTCTTGTAATTTTTGGCAAATGTAAAATATCAAATTATTCAATGAAATTTAAATTTTCAAATCAATTTTGAGTTTTTTATTTTTTTTATTTTTTTCTTATTAATAAAATAAGTGGCGATTTTATTGTAAAACTAAAATCCTTAATCAAGGAGTCAAAACATTTCAAGTGAGCTTCCCACTATTTGAGGGACAAAATCATGATCTCACTCATTTGTGTGGGTTTGACCCAATTTAAAACCTAGTAGATTGAGGTCATGGTCTCTCACAAATCACAATGAGTCGGACAACTCAAAGACTTGACATCTAGCTTGATCCCATTGAATTAAAATTTGTTGACTTCCCGCCATTGACACATCCCCAAATGAAAATTGACTTGATCAATCGAACGCTTGCAATTTAATAATGAAGATTTTGATGTCTACAATGGGATGGGACAGTAAAATCCATTTCTATTATATAACTTTTATTAGGTGAGGGCAACTGGCAGCCCATGAGAGTAGCAAAGCAGTGGCTCTTTTGATTATCTTATGGGTTAAAGGCTTGAAACTAAGGCTCAAAGAAAAAATGAGCATTGTTCCATAGTATAATGTTGCCGTTTGAAAAAACATATGGAAAAAAAGATATTGAATAAAACGAGCTATTCAAAGTATCCTATGGAAAATGAGATATTGAATAAGTGGTAAAGGTTGAGCACAAGAAAATCAATTTATAGCTATAATTTTGCCACAGGAAATTACAAAAATCTTGTAATGTGAATTTTTCAAACAAAAGTTAATTTCCTATGTCAGTACTACAGGGACACAATTTGCACTTAAGCCCACAAATGGGAAGGGAATAGGCCCAAAGAGCCAAATACAATGAATCTATATAGAGTGCTAGAGTAGGCTAGAAATCTAGGTTTTAATGAGTTTAGTTAACAATAACGTTGGGCTAATTTGTATAGTGAAAACTGTCCTCGGACTTAAGCCTAGGAGGTTGGTTCTTATATTTCACTCTCTTAAGGACAAATTACAGATGTTGTTTTTGAGTCTACAATGCTTTCTTTTTCTCCCTCCTTCCTTCCTTCGATCCCCATTCTCTGGGACCTTTTTCCATCTTATACTTCCTTCTTCCTCTCATTTCCGCTCTCCCCGTGTTAGGTCTAGATTGCTCACGTTGATACTTGTCTCATCAACACCTTCCTGAAGTCTTTAGGTAATAGTTGTAAGGCTGAAAATCACTATTCAGATATCACTTTCTCATTAATACGGCTAGAGATTTGGATACAGAGCATTCAATGCTGTGGTAGCAGTTTTTCTCTTAGATATTTCATAACTGTTCTTGCGCTTTGTGCCCCCATGAAACATATCTTCATTAACAAGACCTCCTAGAAGATCATTCTGGACAACATGACGTACCATCTGATCCTTACTTCGCTTAGCCGAGGAGACACCCCTCCTCGGATTACCTCCCGTAGTTTCCTAGGTCACAATTTGCTTGTGGATCTCTAAGTCTGACATCTTCATTACTATTAATTTGTCCTCGGACAAGTGAATAACCTCGGACAAAGCCCATGGCCCAAAATGCATTTTGGGCCTTTTATCCCTACAATAGCCCGTCAAAACTCTGTTTTTCTATCCTATCTGAGGAGAAAATCGGGGATTTGATCTAGTGCAACGGCTTTTACACTCTTCCTTAACCTCTGCATGTGAGAGTGTAGTTTCTTGCGTTCTGTAACTATTTCTGACGCTTCGGAGCCTGTGATGCCTCATTAAATGCTCTAGGCAGCGCTCTGTCCTTCGTATTCTACGGTGGGATGTAGATCCTATGGTTAGAATTTCTTCTTGAATTTTGAGCGGGATAACTCCCACTCAATCCCGCTTCCTATATAAAGTGCCTCGGAGATCACAATTTTCCTTTCATTTAAAAATTTGTTATCCCCTAAGAATTTTCGAGCTCTCTTGCTTCCAAGAATCCTCCACTTCCCTAACTCTTAAGAAGTTCCAAAAGTGTCACATGTTCTTTTTCTCGTAAGTTTTCACGCTCCTAGGTTCTTTTCTCCTCTGTCGCTCTTCTCAGCCTCTTGACCTTTATCCCTTTTTCAAAATCATTTTCTTTAATTTGTTCAAATGGGTAGATTCAAAGACCTAGTAGACACTCTTGCTGGTATGGAGGGCTTTAGAGCCAAATACCACATCCCACAGGGAGTTACGCTGAGGTATTATGCCCCAGATCAGATAGTTATTGATAGGAAAGAAGGAGAGGTCGTTATTCCTATGATCACTTTCATAGAAGGAGGAATGACGCTTCCCATGGGGAGTGTAACTCGAGACTACCTGTACAACCATAGGTTATGCCCTCACCAGTGCGCGCCCAATGTATTTAGAATTTTAGGTAATGTCGATGCTCTTAATGAGCAGATGGGTTTGGGACTCACATGGCACAATGTCGTCCATATGTACGAGTGCCACTCACTCACTAACTTGGGGTATTACCTTAAGTCTAGGTCCAGCATTGTTAGGCTTATATCATGTCTTCCCAAGTCTAACAAGGGCATGAAAGACGACTACCTAATCACCTCCGGGGAGTGGCACGATGGTCTTTACTGCCCAATTCGGGAGGGAAAGCCAGGTGGGGTACCTTGGGATTAGGTCCCTTGGCTTGGGATTTAGTTCTCTTAGCTTTGTTGTTCATTTTTTTTTTTTACATTCATTTCCTTTTGATGACGGACTTTATTGATCTGATTGTGATTTGATCCTTGGCTGTTTCAGTAGACAAAAAACACGTAGTGCCTCGCTTAAGCCTGGTCAACGTCAAAGACCTCAATAGAGTCTTAAGGTCCAAGGTGTTCCTGAGTGAGGACGGGCAGCTGAGGGCGGTCCATCTTATCTTGGGCTTCAAATTGATATCGGACATCTTCTAGGACGTGGGTAACACAATTACAGTAGGCGACCCTAGGCGCCGAAGGATAGACGTTTCTAAACCTGGATTTCTTGCCCGAGAGGTCGTTGTGCCTGACGAGTTACCTCCCCCCCCTCGTTCGCCCTGAAGTAGCAGCTCTAAGGGAAGAATCCACTTCTTCACGCCTTTTATTCGAGGAGGAAATAGATCAATTCCAACTCGAAAAATAAGAAGAGGTGCAAGTTGATCCCATCAACCTCTATAATTCCAAGGGCGAGCTTGATAGATCCTCAGCAGTTCATTTCCCTCAGTTGATAATTGCTAAGGTAAACAGTGATTCCAAGGAGAAAGAATCAATGGCTCTGAATTTGAGGAAGGGCTTGAAGGACCTCATGGCTGCAAGGCACAAGGGGTCATCACCCAAAGTGGCCCCTAAACCCCAACTACCATTCACCCTTCCCCCTCATCCTCCTCCTCTTACAACCACAATTGGCCTGCTTCCCATAGCCAATTTTAAGAAGAAAAGGAAGGAGCAGGAAGTGGAAGAGAGTGATATGGTTCCTTAGAAAGAGGCCAAGCAACAAAAGATGGCCAAGGATAAACGAGTCTATCCTGTGGACAATAGTGAGGACCCATCTGTAGTTGAGGTGCGACAACAACGCGTTTAGGCTCCTCGATTGGAATTGGAGGGCGCTTTTATCCCATGGAATTCCTCCATTAGAGAATTCCAGAGAGGGCACTCCGCCTATATTGCTGAAGCTTTGGAGCAGCCCATCCTCCTGCCAAAAGACATGGATGCTCTGAAGCACATGAGGCAGTAAGACCTCTTCATGTCACTGAAAAGGGATTTTGCCATGGTAAATTTTACTATCGTATCTGTTAGATAAATGCTAGGGCGTTCTTTTCATTCTTTATTGTCTTATCCGCTTTCTTTTTCTCCTTCATGGGACTTCTTTGCCATTTTTATACAGGCTATCCAATAAGTTTTTATAGACAAGGAGTGGGTCAAGGACGCTCGGAAGGAGACCCAGGCTGAAGCCTAACCCCACGCTCAGACTACCAAGGCCTTGGGAGCCGCAAAGTAGAACCAAGAGCTGGCCAACAAGTTGATCGCTGAAGAGAGGGAGCGGAAGGGCACAGAATCTGGCTTAAAGGGTGCTTAGGACCAGGCTGAAGATTAGCGCAAACAGCTTCATCTTAGAGAAATAGATTTGGCCATACAAAAGCAGTTGGTTCTAGACCTTAAAGCTGATTTGGAGAAGGCTAAAACTGTCACTCGGGTGGCGAAGGAAGCTGCGGAAGCCGCAAGGCAAGCGTTTTACAACCTCGGGGTGGAAGAAACCGAGATTCGGTTGGTTGAGGAGCTGGTTGAGGTGTGCAGGGATTATTGCAAGGAGACGTGGGAAAAGGCCTTCGACCTTGTAGGGGTCCCTACTTCCTCGGAGTGGAGGCAGGCTGGGAGTGTTTACTACCCTCCCGACATCCGAGAAGTCCCAGTTGCCCCTACTCCCTTTCTTGTCGTTGCCCTCGAATCCTCTGAGCAGCTCCTGACTGCGCAAGCCATTCCTCCCCTCATTGAGGCTTCCAAATGATCCAGCCAAGCTGGTGATCAAATCCAACGGGTTGAGGTAAACAAGGATAAAGGCAAGGGTAAGGAGGTCAAACCTCCCTCAGAGGTTAAAAACGCTGCCAAGGCCAAATATGCTGCAGTTAAAGTGAAGGAGGCAGAGACCAAATCCAAAGAGGCTGACCCTAAGGCCAAAGATGCTGCCAAGGTCCCTGATGCTGCTGCTAAAGTGAAGGAGGCATAGGCCAAATCCAAAGAGGCTGAACCTAAGGCTAAAGATGATCCTGCCCCTTAGACATGCAAGAAAGAAAACCCTTATTCTCCAACCAAAAACTAGCTCTTAGGGTTTTATTTACTACATTTTTTTACTTTTTATTTTGTTTTTTTAGTTGTACAAGTAGACCTTTGTAAGTAAATTGCCTTTTCCTAAGGCTTAGATTAGTGAAAATGACAAGTTTTTCTTTCATGTTTATGATGTTTATATCTTCTCCTTACACAGTTTCTATTTTACTTAGTAGTTACTTAGCAGGACAATGAGATATGCCCCACTTTGATATCTACATAAGTGGGAATATTAAGTAAAAAATTACTAAGTCAATAACATTGGTAAAACACACTTTTAACTTCGTAATCCATACATCACAACAGTGCAACCATCCACATCATTCCCCATAAGCCTAAAGATCCTGAGGAAGTAATTAGATATTGACCAGGAAACAAATATATTTAATGAACACGGACTGTATCCACATTCATCTTAGTAGGCTTAAATAAATCTTCCACCAAGATGAACTAAGGTAAGCTTTATGTCGAGGATGTTGCCAGGGTGGCTAGAGAATCAGCTTGGGTATTTTTGCTTCTGGGAATTTGCACTAAGGTGAAAGACTCAAACTTTGATTGTAAACATCTAACCTGACTTAAATGTTCCTACATCCTTAGATCTCTGGCTTCTAGCTCCCCTTCCACTTGGCCTACAACCAATCTTGAATCTGAGAACATCTCTACAGTCTTCCCTCCCATTTTCTGAACCATGGTCATTCCTACCAGTAGAGTTTCATACTCAGCTTCATTATTTGTGGCCGAGAAATCCATCCTCAAAGATTTCTCAATAACGATCTATCCGGAGATATTACAACTAGCCCCACTCCTGATCCTCTTTGATTTGCCACGCCATCCACGTACACCTTCCATGACAGAGATTCCTTTAGGGAGATCATGTCAACTGATTTTTATCCATGTTCGACTTTTTAGTATTTTCTTCTAACGAGGGCTCAGCGAACTCGGCCACCAAGTCGACGAGGACCTGGCTTTTTACAGAGGTGTGCGGCATATACTTGATGTCAAAAGCCCCCAAAATTGTACCCCACTTAGCAATTCTTCCGTAAAATTAGCACTCTAAAGTAGAGACTTATACGGGAGTTGGGTTGAGACCACAATTGTGTGGGACTGGAAGTAGTGTGGAAGCTTATGCGTAGCATGCACCACTGCCAAAATAGCTTTTTCCAGTGGTAAGTAATGAATCTCAGCTTCATGCAATGATTTACTCACATAATAAACTGGCCTCTGTACACCATTGTCAACCCTTATCAGCACCAAACTAACGGCATGGGAAGCCATAGCAATGTAAGCAAACACCTTATCCTCCTCGAGCCTGGACATAACAGGTGGTTGAGAAAGATATTCCTTAAGTTGTGCTTGCTCACTCTCAAGTGCAGGAGACCGTAGCAATATAATTCTCAGAGTACCGAGGTCGAACCACAAGGAGTAAAATAAATTCAAAGACAATATAATTAAATAACAATTTTGGTGAAGAAGAAAAGTAGTTTTGCTTGGTGATTGTTAACAAGAATAAGAATAAAAACTAATTTAAATCAATAATGTAAATACTAGGGCATCGTGGTGTTTCCCTATATCGATATGAAATTCTTTATAATCTAAGAAATTATATATTTCACAATTGATTGTTCTTATACAATTAAATACTTATGATTCGATTGAACTGAGACAATTCAAGAACGCATAATAATCTCGATTAATAATGTGGTTAGAAAAGTTTTCAGAAAAACTCATTCACTTTAAAACCTGATTTCTATTTGAAACTATTAGAAATTCATCTAAACAATAAGAAAAACATGATTGAACTTATTGAAAGCATGGAAGAACTAATACATCAAAAGAAATCTAATTGAACAATCAAATATGTCGTTGATAAAATCCTAGAAAGAATCACATTGAATATTCATACCGTATAGAAGAAACATAACCCCTAGCTCTAGCAAAGAGTTTAGGCTGCCATTAGAGAAAGGAAAATACAAGTTTTTCTCTACCCAAAAATTCATTCTCCACAACCTCCCTTCAAAACCCTAATGTCTAAGTGTCCAAAGAAAATAAAACTTTTTTTATTTATTTTAATTTCCGTCCAGGTTTACAGCAGTAACTTGTCAGTTAATTTCGACCTTCAAAAATTGAGAATTTCGTAAAACTCAAAATTGGGAAGTTGTAGATATTTAAATCACGGTTCCAACTCACTAGCCTTGTGTTAATTGGATTTTTGAGAAGAGAGATATGCTCAAAATACTGATCAGTACTCAAATCAGATTTTTCCTTTTCAGATTCTGCCTCTTTGATTTCTTTCCTTATTTGAAACTTCCAATCATGGTAGACGATCCAAGCACTCCAGTTGCACCTCTTTAGACATTTAAGCATGGTCCTTTAGCTCCACTTTAATTCTAGTTTGGCCTCCATTCTCTCACAAATTCCTATAAATCCATCTTTCTCACATGATTTCCTGAAAGTAAAAAATTACACACAATGAATAGCATCTTATTCAAGAAATTATTTAAAGATAAATAATAGGGACTAATGCAAATCATGGTTTAATTATACAAATTAAGCATAGTAAAAAGGAGATAACGCCCACATAAATATATAACAAGTATACATTTTAAGGCATTATCAAGCTGTTGAAAAGTCAAAGCACACTCCTTAGTCCATTCGAATCCCTTCCATTTATTCAGCAACTGGAAAAAAGACCTACACTTGTCTGCAGACCGAGATATGAATCGGTTTAAGGTAGCAGTCATTCTCGTCAATTTTTGAACTTCTTTAGGATTACGAGGTGGTTGCAAGCTGCTAATCGCCTTAACTTGATTAGGATTGACTTCGATTCCACGATGTGTGACCATAAAACCTAGAAATTTACCAGACCCCATGCCAAAAGAGCATTTGGAAGCATTTAGGCGTAATTTATGGTTCCTTAGTATCTTGAAGATGTTCCCAAGGTTCCCCATGTGCTCAGACACCACCTTACTCTTCACCACCATGTCATTTACATAAATCTCAATGCTTTTCCCTAATTGCGATTTGAACATTCTGGTCATCATCCTTTGGTAGGTAGCCTCGCATTCTTTAAACCAAAAGACATTACTTTGTAGTGATAGTTTCCTGTGGTAGTGACGAAGACTGTTTTCTCTTGATTATCCAAAGTTAAAGGTATTTGGTGATAACCTTGAAAAGCATCTAGAAAACTATCTGAGGATGCCTAACAGTGGCATCCACCAACTGATCAATACGGGACATGGGAAAAGGATCTTTGGGGCCCGCCTTGTTTAAATCCGTAAAGTCTATGCATACCTGCCATTTTCTATTCTTCTTTTTCACCACCATTGTATTGGCCAACCATTCAGGATAAAATACTTCTTTGATAGCCCCTACTTGCTTGAGCTTGATTACCTCTTCCTTGACAGCCTCGGAATGTTCTTTAGATGATCACCGAGGTGGTTGCTTCCTTGGTACGATATTTGGGTTGACATTCAAATGATGACAAATGAAGCTCGGATCTACCTCAGGGGCCTCGCAAGCATTCCAAGCAAAGACATCAATGTTTTCCCTACGGAACTTCATCAACTCTTCCTTCTCCTGAGGAGGCAGTTGAGCCCTAACCTGAAAATACTTCTCTTTATCATTACTTATAAGAGCCCTTTCCAAACCTTCACATTTTGCTTCCTCCACTAGACTCTCAGATAACATCAGCTCCTCTGATTGCTACAAACCTTGCTCATTTGATGCCGAGGACTCTCCCTTAGCTTGATGTCTAATTGCAGCCACCAAGCATTGCCTAGCTGTAAATTGGCTTCCAATCAGCTCCTCAACCTGGTCGCCAGATGGATACTTCACCTTCAAATGCAAAGTGGAAGGGACAACTTCCATGGCATGAAGCCAGGGCCTTGCCACTATGGCTGTGTAGGGAGAATATACATCCACCACTATGAATTTGACCTCTACCACTTCTAACCCCATTTGCATTGGTAACTTGACTTGCCCTATGGTATAAACATCTTGCCATCAAAACCTACTAGGGGTGAATCATAGCTAGTCAAGTCCCTTGGTTTCAACCCTAACCCCTTATACAAGTTAGGGTACATAATCTCCGCCCTACTGCCTTGATCAACTAGTAAACGCCTCACATTGTACCCCCATCCTGAGCGTGACCACTAAAGCATCATCATGTGGCTGTATAGTTCCAAACTTATCCTTCTCCAAGAAACTCAATGCCAGTTGGATTGCAACTTTAACCTTCTTTGGCTCATGATTAGAGTCCTCAAATGGCGGTTGAGCTACAGTAATTACTCTGGAGGGACATGAACCTGTCCTCTCGGAAGCAGCAAAGATGACATTAATTGTGCCTAAATAAGGCCTTGAAGAAGTGTTCCCTTGAGTCCCTGAACCTGCGTGGTCTGCTTGCCCATTAGGCCGATATAAAAACTGTTTTAACCTTTCATCTCTGACCAATTGTTCCAAATGATTCCACAAAGTCCTGCAATCCTTGGTGGTGTGGCCTCATTCTTGGTGATATTGACAATAAAGATTCTGATTGTGTCTCATAGGGTCTCCCCCATCTTATTAGGCCATTTGAAGTATGGCTCATTTTTTATCTTCTCTAGAATCTGATGTACTGGCTTTCGGAACACCGTGTTAACTGCTTGTGGCATAGCAACAGCCCAAATCTACCTAGCACAATCTCACCAAGGACGATTATCGTTGTACTTATCCGACCTGAAGTCCCTCTTATCCTGAGAGACCACCTTCGCCTTTCCTTTACCTAACTGCTGGTCTTCCTAAACCTATTTATACTTATCTATGCGATCCATGAGCTGGCGTACATTATCAACTGGTTTCCTCGTTAACGATTTCCTTAGACCATGCTTGGTAGGTAAGCCAACCTTGAAAGTTCTTATGGCCACATCATTAAAGTCCCCATCAATCTCATTGAACATCTCCTAGTACCTGTCTAAGTATGTTTTTAAAGTTTCACCCTCTCACATAGTCATAGACAACAAAGAATCCAAGGGTCGAGAGACTCTACTGCATGTAATAAAGCGAGATTCGAACGCTTGGGTGAGTTCCTTAAAGGAATCAATAGAACCAGATCCTAGGCTGTCAAACCGACTCATTGCGACCGGCCCTAAATTGGATGGGAACATCTAGCACATCAAAGCCTCATTCTTGGAGTGTACAGCTATCCTCTGGTTGAAATGGCTTACATGCTCCATAGGATCAGTTCGGCCATTGTACATGGTGAGTTTTGGCTGCGTGAAACGCAGAGGAAGTTTTCCTCTTTCAATTCTATGCGTGAAGGGCGATTTAGAATTTGATTCAGTGCTCTGCTTATAGCATCATTTCCTAGACCTCTGCAGGACGAATTCCTATTCCTACGGTTATGAGGGTTGCCCTCTTCATACGAGAAAGACTTACTTGGGGGAGTACTTGACCTAGGCCTATAGCTACCATCCCCGCCTACATTAGAAGAAGAGTCAGAAATGGATGGAGTTCGCTTCCGTCGTTCGTGACGCTACTTTCTCCTTAAATAATCAATCTCCAACTGCATGGCTGTAGAATTCTTCTCATGGGAGACTCTGCTCCCACTTCGTGACTAAATCCTGCTAGTATGGGTGGTATGTACACTTCCCTCCCGGTCTCTACCTCGTTCAAGATTGAGAAAGTGATCTTGACGCTGGGACCCCATGGACTTTGTCTGGTGTGGACCTGAATTTACCATAACTAGACGTTAAACTCACTGAAACATAAAATTTCCTATAGACGGCACCAATTGTAAGAACACAATTTGTAGCTAAGCCCACAAATGGGAAGGGGATAGGCCCAAAGAGTCTAATATAATAAATTTGTAGAGAGTGGGCTAGAAATCTAGGTTTTAATGAGTTTAGTTAACAATAACGTTGGGCTAAAATCACAGTAGGAGGAAGCTGGAATAATTTGTATAGTGAAAACTATCCTCAGACTTAAGCCGAGGAGGTTGGTTCATATATTTCACTCTCTTAAGGACAAATTACAGACGTTGTTCTTGAGTCTACAGTCTTCTCTTTGTTCTTGAGTCTACAGTGTTCTCTTTTCCTCCCTCCTTCCTTCCTTCGATCCCCATTCTCCGAGACCTTCTTCCTCTTATTTTCATTCTCCACGTGTAGGTCTAGATGCTCACGTTGATATTGTCCATCAGACTTCCTAAATCTTTAGGTAATAATTGTAAGGCTGAAAATTACTGTTCAGATATCACTTTCTCATTAATGGCCAAAGATTTGGATACAACATTCAATGAGGTGTAGCAGCTTTCTCTTAGATATTTCATAACTTTCCTTGCTCTGTGCCCCATGAAACATATCTCATCAACAAGACCTCCTAAAAGATCATTCTGGACAACATGACGTACCATCTATCCTTACTTCGTTAGCGAGGAGACACCCCTCCTTAGATTACCTCCCTTAGTTTCCTAGGTCACAATTTGCTTGTGGATCTTTAGGTCTAACATCTTCATCACTATTAATCTGTCCTTGACAAGTGAACAACCTCGGACAAAGTCCATGGCCCAAAATGCATTTTGGGCCTTTTATCCCTACAAATGCAATTTTTATTTATTTTAATTCATAGAGCGCAGGAACAGTTATGTTTCATGGAGGCCTCTTTAGATGATGACCCCTTGTGCCTCGCAGCCATAAGGTCCTTCAAGCCCTTCCTCGGATTCAGAGCCATTGATTCTTCCTCCTCGGAATCACTGTTTACCTCGGCGATTATCAACTGAGGGAAACGAGCTGTTGAGGATCTATCAAGCTTGCCCTTGGAATCTGAGAGGTTGATGGGATCAACTTGCACCTCTTCTTCTTTTTCGAGTTGGAATTGATCTATTTCTCCTCGAGTGAAAGGCATGAAGAAGTGGATTCTTCCCTTAGAGCTGTTACTTCAGGGCGAACGAGAGGGAGTGGTAACTCGTCGGGCACAACGTCCTCTCGGGTAAGAAATCTAGGTTTGGAAACGTCTATCCTTCGACACCTAGGGTTGCCTACTATAATTGCGTTACCCATGTCTTGGAAGACATCCAATATCGGTTCGAAGCCCAAGATGAAGTAGACCACCCTCAGCTGCCCATCCTCACTCACGAACACCTCGGACCTTAAGACTCTGTTGAGGTCTTTGATGTTGACTAGGCTTAAGCAAGGCGCTACGTGTTTTTTGTCTGCAAAAATAATCGAGGATCAAATCATGATCAATCAATGAAGACTGTCATCAAAAGGAAATGAATGTAAAAAAAAAAAAAAAAAAGAACAACAAGGCTAAGAGACCTAAATCCCGAATCAAGGGACCTAATCCCAAGGTACCCCACCTGGATTTCCTTCTCGAATTAGGTAGTGAAGACTGTCGTGCCACTCCCCAAAGGCGATTAGGTAGTTGTCTTTCATGCCCTTGTTGGACTTAGGAAGACACGATATAAGCCTAACAATGCTGGACCTAGACTTAAGGTAATACCCCGAGTCGGTGAGTGAGTGGCACTCGTACATATGTATAACGTCGTGCCATGTGAGTCCCAAACCCATCTGCTCATTGAGAGCATCGATGCTACCTAAAATTCTAAATACATTGGGTGTGCACTAGTGAGGGCACAACCTATGGTTGTACAGGTAGTCTCGAGTTACACTCCCTATGAGAAGCGGCATTCCTCCTTCTATGAAAGTGATCACAGGAATAATGATCTTCCCTTCTTTCCTATCAGTAACTATCTGATCTGGGGCATAATACCTTAGGGAAACTCCCTGTGGGATGTGGTATTTGGCTTTAAAGCCCTCCATACTAGCGGGAGTGTCTACTAGGTCTTTGAATATACCCATTTGAACAAATTAAAAAAAATGATTTTGAAAAAGGGATAAAGGTCAAAAGGCCGAGAAGAGCAGCAGAGGAGAAAAGAACCTAAGAGCGTGAAAACTTACGAGAAAAAGAACAGCTGACACTTCAGGAACTTCTTAAGAGTTAGGGAAGTGGAGGATTCTTGGAAGCAGGAGAGTTTGAAAATTCTTAGGGAATAAAAAATTTGTAAAGTAAAGGAAAATTGTGATCTCCCAAGCGCTTTATATAGGACGCGGGATTGAGTGGGAGTTATCCCGCTCAAAATTCAAGAAGAAATTATAACCGTAGGATCTACATCCCACCGTAGAATGCAGAGGACAGAGCGCTGCCTGGAGCATTTAATGAGGCATCACGGGCTCCAAAGTGTCAGAAACAGTTACAGAACACAAGAAACGACACTCTCACGTGCGAAGGTTAAGAAAGCGTGTAAAAGCCGTTGCATTATATCAAATCCCCGATTTTCTCCTCGGATAGGAGAGAGGAGAAAAACGGAGTTTTGAGGGGCTATTGTAGGGATAAAAGGCCCAAAATTCATTTTGGGCCATAGGCTTTGTCCAAGGTTGTTCACTTGTTTGAGGACAGATTAATAGTAATGAAAATGTCAGACCTAAAGCTCCACCAGCAAATTGTGACCGAGGAAACTAGGAGAGGTACTCCGAGGAGGGGTGTCTCCTCGGCTAAGCGAAGTAAGGATAAGATGGTACGTCATGTTGTCCAGAATGATCTTTTAGGAGGTCTTGTTGATGAAGATATGTTTCATGGGGGCACAAAGCGCAGGAATAGTTATGAAATATCTAAGAGAAAGCTGCTACCATCGCATTAAATGCTCTGTATCCAAATCTCTGGCCGCATTAATGAGAAAGTGATATCTGAACAGTGATTTTCAGCCTTACAACTATTACCTAAAGATTTGAGAAAGGTGCTGATGGGACAAGTATCAACGTGAGCAGTCTAGACCTACACGTGGAGAGCGGAAATGAGAGGAAGAAGGAAGTATAAGATAGAAGAAGGTCCTGGAGAATGGTGATCGAACGAAGGAAGGAGGGAGGAAAAGAAAACACAGTAGACTCAAGAACAACGTCTGTAATTTGTCCTTATGAGAGTGAAATATAAGAACCAACCTCGTCGGCTTAAGTTCGAGGACAGTTTTCACTATACAAATTATTCCAGCTTCCTCCTATTGTGATTTTAGCCCAATGTTATTGCTAACTAAACTAATTAAAACCTAGATTTTTAGCCCACTCTTTACAAATTCATTGTATTGGGCTCTCTGGGCCTATTCCCTTCCCATTTGTGGGTTTAGGTGCAAATCATGTCCCTACAGCATCTATAAATATGTTGGAGGGAGGCTAATTAATTCAAAATTATATTCAAATAGAAAAACTAATCATAATTAAATTTGGCTAAAGTAAACTTTTTCCCTTTAAAGTTTGAGATTATTTTTATTTTGACTCTTTGTTTAAAATTTTCATTTTGACCTTTTATGTTTGATTTTGTTATCATTTTGGTCATTTATGTTTGATTTTACTTTCTATTTGGCTCTTAAAGAAAATAAAAAATTAAAAACATTATAGACCAATATAAAAAGAAAATCATATAAAAGAGACCCAAATGAAGATAACCCAAATATTAGCCAAAACCGTACCTCAGGATTCTTCAGCAAAAACTAGAATTCAGTAAACAGATACACTTGAGAAAGCATAGACGGTTGAATGTTCCTGCCTTGTCCTTTTCATGGCAATTTCTATTTGCTACACCTTGGATGAGTGAAATCTGTACAATAATTGAATGGAGTGGATTCCTAATGATTTATCCGTATAGGACTAGGAGACTAGGAGTCCTTCTTCTTTTTTTTTTTTTTTCTTTTTTTTTTTTAGCTTTGAGACTATAGGTGTCTTGTTTGGTTTTCTGCAATGTAGGGGCAATCAATGACAGTCACATCCACTTACCCTTATTGCATGTGGATGTGACTATAGTGTAAAATGCAAAATGTTTTACATGAATGTTCCCATATATATATATATATATATATATATATTTGCTCCAAGAATGTTCCCATATTTGTTTTTTCCATTATCCCAAAATTTCTACACAATATTCATCTATATATATATATATATATATATTTAAAAGTTGAAGCGTAACATTATACTTGTTATGTCCCTGTTGAGCCATATCAACGACTATGTCATTATTTTCTTTTTAGTAATAAACTAAAATTATTTTATTTCCATTATTTTTCTATTAGTTTTTTAAGTTTTTTCTTTTTTTTAAATGATTCCACAATTTCCACTACAGCTTCCATAACACCCCTAACTCCCCCTCTCTCCATTCCTTTCAACTTCCCATGTAAGCTCTTTAATGCCTTAGACTCTCCCCTCTCCTCCTATCTTGGCTCTTCATCTCCTTATTGAATCCAACCAGTTCAGTTGCCACCACCACCCCTATAAAATCAAAGAGATAATATATAAACCGTTAGATGCCCTCTATCTCTTTTAACTAGAAGAAGAATGGTTTTAAATTTAACTCCTACCAAAAAAGAGCTCATTTCAAAGCAGCAATCATATATTCTTGAGTGAGGATATCGCTTTGTTATGTTAGGTCTGATTTATATATTGGAGTATTATGTGTTTTTTTTTTTAATGTCTCTTTTACTATGAATTGCTGTCAAGCAAAATGGTTTGTTCTCTATTTCGATGCTCATTGTAATCCCAAGATTTGCAATTCTATGTTTAAAAAGGATTCAACACTATGAAAAATTCCTAAGGTGTGTTTCATTGGAGATATATATATATATATATTTTGTAGAAATGAAGATAGTAAAAAGAATATTACATAACAATAATTTTGATTCATTATCCTCTTCTCCATTAACATGTTCTAACAGTTGTTGGTTTTTTCCCCCCTTTGCCTTTTATATTTCAGAATTTGAAATAAAGAATAAAGATTTGCATCACGTATACATCATATTGGGGTGCGTCACACCAAAAAATGACAAAGCATATAATTTACTTATATTACAAATAATCTTTATTTTCTTTATATCATCTTTGTCAAAACAGAATAAACTATCTAAAAATTTGTGACTTTAAGTCATAATAATAAGGAGAAATTACATTTTGCCCACCTGTAGTTTTCCCGCAAAACACTTTGCCTACCTGTGATTTAAAAATTGGCACTTTACCCACCTGAGTTAAACTCCATTTGTCTTTCGTTACTCACCTCTGTTAAAAATAGGGGTAAATTTGTATTTTTGCTACCATTTTATGTCTTTCCACTTAAAACATAAAAAACTAAAAAATCAAGAGAAAAGAAGATCTAAAAGCTAGGTTTTGTAAAAATTAAAACCTAACTTTTAATTTAGATCATAAAAGATTGTCAATAATTACAAGAATGTTGAAGCTGTTGAAGATATCCTTCAAACAAATGAAGCCCTTGTTGTGAGGAGCAACACTAAATTGTTGCCTAGACGTCTTGAATATTCAAGACTTATAAAAGCAAATGTAGAGGATCCTTCAAATGGTCCAACAAATTCAGTTCAGTTCCATCGAAATGCACAATTGCTACTAGCTGCAGGATTGGATCAAAAGCTCAGATTTTTTTTTTTTACCAGATTGATGGCAAACAGAATACCAAGATACAAAGTATCTTGATTGACGGGACTGACGAACTCATTCGCCAAGACGACCTCAACAATACAGACGAGGGCATACTTGGACGAACAAAACCAATGCTGACGGGACTGACGAGGGTAAAACCATCCATTCAATACAGCCAATTAATACATAGGGCAGTTACAGATCCAGCTGTGTGAGCCGTTAGAGCACATTGAAGCCACATTATGAGGCACGAAACGTTACTAAGAAGAGCATTAAAACCACCTTAATTGCCCCAACGGCTAGGAGCTGTAACCGCATATACAAAGCCTCCATATTGCCAAGTGCAAGGTACATACACACACAAACACTAAGAGATCTCTTTCATTCTGTCAAATTACATTGTTTATTCCCAAGAGAGCTTCTTATACTGACTTTGGCATCGGAGGCATTGTGGCAGGCACCACACCGGTGACCACCTTTGAGAGTACGTTCATACAGGCTGACGATTGCTTTCATCTGACCAACTCTACTAACGAGCTTACGCTTCATCAGTATAGCTCTACTAACGAACTTACTCTACTGACGAACTTACGCTTCATCATTGATGATTGCCCCCATTCGAAAGGCATCTTTCTTGCCCGATGGGTCTCAGGTTATTATAGCGGGAAGGAGAAAGTTTTTCTATAGCTTTGATTTAGTGAAAGCAAAATTTGATAAAATTGGCCCCTTGGTTGGCAGGGAGGATAAAAGCTTGGAAGTTTTTGAGGTTTCCCCTGATTCAAGTACAATTGCCTTTGTTGGATATGAAGGTTATATCTTGCTGGCTTCTAACAAAACATAGGCTAGATTTTAATTTTTTTTTTTACAAAACTTAGTTTTTAGATCTTCTTTTCTCTTGATTTTTTTTTAGTTTTTTATGTTTTAAAATGAGAGAGACATAAAAGGGTAGCAAAAATACAAATTTATCCATGTTTTTAACAAATGTCAATAACAGGAGACAAATGTAACTTATCTCAGGTGGATAAAATGCCAATTTTTAATCTACAAGTAAGTAAAGTGTTTTTGGGGCAAACTACAGGTGGACAATATATAATAATAATAATAATAATAATTGTAGGGACCAGGTTCGGGGCTCATGAGGAGTTACGGGAGTAGACCCAAGCCCAAATAGCCCTGCAATTAATTTGTAGAGAGTGGGGTCAAGAACTAGGCCCTAGCAAGGGGTGTAACGACCATGCGTGGTAGTTCTCAGATGAACGCGAACAATGATGCTCCTCGGCCTTTCTCTTAGGAGCTTGCAGTTCTTATGACTTCCTTCGTGATTGGTTACAATTGCTCCTCTCTTTTTTCTCCTTTTTTCCTCCCCTCTTCCAAGAGGGGTCCCTTACATTATATACTTCTTTCCCCATTGATCCTAGCCCTACATTTATTGAGCAACCAGGCCACTACTTGAGTACCTGTCCCATCAGCCACCTTCCCATTCTTCCTGTGGATTGCGGCAACCAAGGCAACATTGTTCTGTAATCCCCTCCTCATTAATGCGGCCAGGATGTTAGTTGTGGGCATTTAATGTGGAGGTGATAGCTCGTCTTAGACTTGCTCCTCCGTCGTGCTCCCATTGTTGACGCGTGGCACTTGCTCTTTCCTCCTCGGATATTCAAGAAGACCCCCCTTGATGGTGTGGTGCTTGTGTACTTCTATGGTCTCGGATGTGCGAGGACGGAATCATCCTCGGACCAGTTCCTTAGGGACTGGACTTCTTACTTTTATCCCCGAACCCTACATACATCCTTGGCATGGGCTTTTGGGCCTAGTTTGAAGTGGGTCAGGGCTGCTAAGTTTCTGGCCCCACAATAATAATAATAATCAAATTCCTATCTAAAACGGTTCACCGAATATAGAAGTCATCAAACACTGTAAGAATGACTCTTTGTTTGCCTAGGTAATATAGCGCATGACTAAGCCTGCGTTTGGATAGCAATTTTTCTTACTCAAAGTAAAGTTGCGTTTTGTGTATTTTTTTTTTTTTTTTTGCCGCACTTGTTGGCTTTGGGGGACAAAATTTACTGTGCATGAACAGTGCGTGCACTGTTTACGCACTGTTCATACACTGTTTATGTATTAAAAAATATTAAACATGGGTCCCACGATACTATTTACACGTTTAAAAATATTTTGCTACAGTATTTTCAGCAACAATCAGTTTTTTTTTTTTTTTTTTTTTTGCCGCACTTGTTGGATTTGGGGGACAAAATTTACTGTGCATGAACAGTGCGTGCACTGTTTACGCACTGTTCATACACTGTTTATGTATTAAAAAATATTAAACATGGGTCCCACGATACTATTTACACGTTTAAAAATATTTTGCTACAGTATTTTCAGCAACAATCAGTTTTCAGCAACTTTCAGTAACAATAAGTTGTATCCAAACGGACACTAAATGAGTATGTTCTCTATTGTAATTACTTTAAATTACAATCAATTGTCTTCTCCTCCATTGTATTAGAAAAAAGAATTTAGGTTTTAATTTTTTCTATTACATAGTATCAATAAATCACAATAATCATTCAAATAATAGTTACATTCTTACTGATCTAGATATATATGAATAGATCAATATACCATAACATGGAGTCCACAAGTATAAGAGTGTGTGTGCAAGTTATATTTGAGCTTATGTAGGGAAATGAAATAAGTTATTTAACAATACACCTACATGAAAAAACTTGAAAAGATGCTAGTTTTGACATGACACTTGAAAAAGAAGAAGAAAGTGATAGTAAGAACATAAAAGGACACAAGATGTACGTGGATTACTCTAGAAAATGGATGAAAAACCACAGTTTGAGCAAGAATAGAATGTTCTTGCACTGCTCAGATTGTATTGTGTGAAAAGAGGTCACTTTGTACATTATAAGGGTGTTCTTCCCATTATTTTAAAAACCAGTACGATGAAAGAACCAGAAAAAGAACTAATTACCGGTTTTCTGGTCGGACCGGAGTTCGACCGATGGTCGAACTGGTGATGTCATAAATAATTTAATTATTATTTATTTAAATTATATAAATAATTAATAATTTTTTAATATACTAAAACTAACAAACCAATAGTAATAAATATGTTTCCTTAAAAAACATACAAGTGTATAACATCTTTTTATAGAATTTAACATAATAACATTACAAAACAATCATCCTTAACATAATAAACTTTCAACAAAACCAAATAAATAAGTTCATTAGTCATTACACTTACATCCAAATGACAATTAGCAAATAAGTTCATTACATCCAAATAGTGGAGAGGCAGAGCATAGAGGGCAAGAAAATTATCAAATGAAAGAGGAAAATAATCAAAATACCTGATGAAGCAGAGCACAGAGGGCAAGACAGAGATGGCGAGACTGAGACCAAAGAAAAAAAAAACCCAAACTTTAGAATCAAGTAATCAAAAATCAAAAGCAAAGGGGAAAAAAAAAAAAAAAACCCAGACTTCAGAATTAGAATCAAAAATCAAAATACCTGATGAAGCCACTGAAGCAAAGAGGGCGAGGCCGAGATGGAGACAAAGGAAAAAAGAAGAAAAAAAAAAAAAACCCATAAGCAAATTATGACCCGTGACTGTAAGGATGAGAAGTAGATTAGAGGCCATGAGGGTGAGAAGGGAAAAAAATGAGAGATTCAGAGAGAGGCATGGCCGTGTAAGCTTAAGTCAGGTGAGACTCTCACCGTGAGAGTAAGATAGAGAGGCGTGAGAGTCTGATGAGTGAATTAGGTGTTTAGGTTAATTTGTAGGTTCCTTTTGTCCAAAACGATGTAGTTGCTAGGAAAAAAAAAAAAAAACAACGGTGTAGTTTAAGTAAATAACCCAACTGGCCCTGAATTGGTTCGACCATGCCGGTTCTCGATTTTCCTGTTGAACCAGCCGGTTTTCGGATTCTCTCGGTTTTTGAGTGATTTTCGGTTTTTACTCATAACCGAGATAGATTGAAAGCCGTTCTCTGTTAAACCGGTCAGACCGACCAGTCCGGTTTTTAAAACCACGGTTCTTCCTTCCTATCTTATCAACTTTCTACTCTCTTCTTTAAAATATCTACTTGGGTTCTTGCCTAAAACTACAGCTGCATGTCCCTTCTATAATCTAAGGAATATGGTTGAGTACAAAGACAGGTGTCAAGTCATCATTTCTCTATTTTGGACATTTTCATAGCTATGATATTATTTGCTGTCTAGAGGATAGGAATTGTGCCAACGTGGCACTGGGACCCGAAGGTAGGTGACTTTGCCATTGCTTGGGAAACAAGTCCTGGATATTGAGAGGGACATCAGGAGTACTATAATTGATACACGTGTCTCTAAGGTGGTCCAACATGCATTCAACCAATAAGGGGTGTCCTCATAGCTTCTAACCTTAGAAAGTCACTATCTCCCTTTTGTGAGTGCTTAAGTACTATGTCAGGTGCAAATCTTACTTCTTTCTCAAGACAATCACGTCTTTAGCACGGACCAAGAACAAGATCCTTTAGCCAATGCTTCCTCTTCCTTTACTCACAGTCGTTCCACGTGTAAGGTCTAGATTCAACCACATATACATTCTCCTATGCCTTAGTGGTGTTATGTACAAAGAGTAATATTCAACTATACAAAAATTTACATGAAGATTTTTCTTCTTTTCATTTTCTACTTTTTTTATGTCAATATAAATTCATTATTTTTGTAAAACCATATTTAACACTATTTAATTATGAAGTTTCTAGGGTATGTCATATATTTGATGGCCGATTTAATAAGTTACGTTATATATCTTTGATTATTTTTTTAGTAATGGTAGTTTATTAACTTATTAGGTAAGAATTTTCATTTGACAATTCACAAAATGATCCTTAACGAATTATTATTATAAATTTTTTACTTTTAAATAAGTTTAATCATAAAATGGTCATTAAAAATATCCCCACACATTGCGTGGGTTTGCGGCTAGTTTCAGCTAATTACCAAAACATGACTTGTATTTATTTTCTTTCTTTTTTTTGATGGATGTATTTCATTGATAAAATAACCCAACACAAAATAAATTCAAATTAATATTTGCTTTTATCTTCAAATACTATTATATATATTCTCATTTCGTGTCCATCTTTTTTGGCGTGTTGCACTGGTGTGAGGAGAGGGAGAGATACAGCTGTAAGTCCCAACACTATGAGCTATGTGTAAGCACAAAATCGTGAAATGTCTCCCTACACTCTTACGTGAACTTCAGCTTGATTTCATGAGAGGTTATAACTTGTGTCTAGTGGTCAATGATTATTAGACACGTTAGGATACAGACACGTATCCTATTTTAGACACTTGTTTGCATCTTAACGTGTCCAGTGGCACTGGACACTGGATACAAGCTCCACCTTCATGAGAAACACCTTGAACTTGTTTTGTTTTGTTTTGTTGAGTTCATGGGCAACAATCTCCTGCTTCGCTCCTACTTTATCCTCTCTTTGTTTGTTTTTTTTCTTTCTTTTTTGCTTTGCTCTTACAGAAGCGGCAAAAGAAGCTAACTACTACACTACTACTCTTCTTCTTCTTTTTTTGATGAAACAGTACTACTCTTCTAGTACATATCTCATACAAACCTCACTTTTCTCTCTCTCCAAAAATTTAGCTAAACCCAACAAGAAATAGATCTTTCTGGAACTTCATATGAAATGTAAGGAATTCTAAGAGACACTGAACTCTATGTTTGCCAACAAATATTAGCCAGTTTTGTTTTGCCATATTACTTGCAATGTTCTGTCGGTGATATTGAATGGAGCTTGGTGTTATATATACTTGGTTCACATACTATTTTGTGAAATCAGGCTCATTGTTGTGTGTGTCAAATCCATGGCAGCCACATCTAGGTCAATCTCGAGACAAATGCCCAAAATGCTACTTTTGGACAAGGCGTGTTATTGTATTTTTCTTTCTATTGATCTCTGTTTTCTTGGACTCTTTTAGTTTCCTTTTTATGTATTTATGTTAAACATCAGATAACCTGGTTTCTATTCTCCAGAAAATACAAGCGTCTACATGTCTTAGAGTTTAGTAGTTCTCGAAAAAGAATGTCAGTGATTGTAAGGAATGCAGAAAATCAGTTGTTTCTACTTTGCAAGGGGCAGGCAGCTTAGAAACCTATGCATACTTGATTTAAGGTTACATAAATGAAGTTGCAGTTTGAGTCAACTGATTTCAATTTATTTGCATATATTATAGTGTAATGTTTCAAAGGCTTTCAAAAAACGGGCGGCAGTTTGAGTCACAGACCAAGGATCACATCAAAAAATACGCTGAAGCAGGTCTGCGGACCAAAACATCTGTCACTGCAGAGCGTGATGTATCGGTGGATGAACTTGCTTATAAAATTGAAAGGGATTTGATTCTTCTTGGTGCTACAGCAGTTGAAGACAAACTGCAAAAGGGGGTCCGAATTGAAAAATTGCAGTTTCATTATTTAATTTTTAGATTATGCACTCACTATAAAGTTTAAGCTTTCTCTGCTGTCTTACTGTATGCCAATTGGAAGTTAATAACCTTTAGGACAAAACCAGTTCCTCTCATTCTATTTTTGGAAACCTTGATTGCATTGATTGCATTATTTTATATGATTAGTTTCACTTCAATTAATATTGGGTATTGTAGAAAATTTTGGTGTAGAGATTATAGATGTTATTTTTCTTTAAGTTACATATTTGTTTGTCAAAAAAAAAAAAGTTACATATTTGAACTATTTTAATTTTTCCAGGTATGCTTGTAGTTTACTTAGAGAAGATATGAAACAAATTGTGATCACTCTGGATTCACCAGACATTGATGCCTTGGAAAAGCAAGGGGGTTAAAGAGGCCATTGCAAAGGTGCAAGATTTTGAAGTACACAACATTTATTATTTTTTATTCTTTAGGCAGTAAGTTTCTAAATCATTGACGGTTATAGGCTTCTCTTGAAAGCATAAAGAAGCAAATTAGAGAAGGGATGTCTCAGATAAAGTCAGCAAAAGAAAGTGATGTCAAGTTTGGCCTAACAATTGATGGAAAATCCTTGGATTTTTCACTAAAGAATGACATAGAGAAGCCATTTTTTGAACGTGCAATTAATTGTGATTCTGCTATATGTTGCCGATCTTCGCCAAAGCAGAAAGCTCTGGTAAGTGTTATAATCATGCTAATATCAGTTTCTGCCAGTTTAAATTATCTAGGCATCTTAAGAATGGCTAGCTTCTGTTTTGGATGACGTAAGGATAGTCTGATAGAAATATAAAAGTTATGCAGGTTATCAGACTGTTAAAAGGAGAAACAGGTAAGACAATGCTCGCTATTGGTGATGGGGCAAATGATGTTTGCATGCTTCAAGAGGCTGATATTGGAGTTGGCATCAGGTAAACATATGTTTAATTTTTATTTATATGATGTGTATATCTTCTCTTTTCCCTAATATGAATCTTCATTTCACAGATGTTTGGAGTTTATATTATTATTTTTCTCATATCCCTTATCTTCCCCCTTCCCTCCTTAGCTTACGTATGCTCTGTTGAAATCAATGAATGCTGGAGTTACACACGTTCTTGCCCATTTCTTGTGACTAATGATTTATAGATGATTTGGATTTGTGAAAAGCTGCAAAAAAATTAGAGCATATGAAAAGAAGTTCTGATTAGAAACGCTGCCTTTTCTTCTCTTTGTTTTACTTTTGCAGACAATTAAAACTGGTTCAAACATTTTCCTCCCAATGATTGTGTTTTCATGTAAAACCAGAGATATTGTATATGTCTTATACAACCTATGAATACACAAAGCATATGTTTTATTTGGTGACTGATTCAAGCTGAAAAAAGCTGAGGACCCTACTTCTGATTCCAAAAATTTCTCATATGCAGGCAGTGATGGCAAGTGATTTTTCAATAGCTCAATTCCGATTTCTAGAACGTTTGTTGCTGGTTCATGGACATTGGTGTTACAGGCGAATAGCAATGATGGTAAAATAGTTCTTCTATATATTTAAAACTCAAACCCCCCTCCCCTGGCCAAAAAAAAAAAAAAAAAAAATAAAAAAAAAAAAACTACTATCAATAAGTTGAGGAAGAAAAATCACACTTCCATTATATTTGTACTAAATGTTCATTAATTTTGTTTTAACTCTTTTTTTTTTTTCGTTTGTGGGGCGGGGAAGGACAGAAACTAAGTTTGTTTACTTCTCTTGTTTTCCTTTCTTCATTTTCAGTTGACTTGCAGTATCATCTTCTGTTTGGTTAATGCAGATATGCTACTTCTTCTACAAGAATATATCATTTGGGTTCACTCTGTTTTGGTTTGAGGCCCATGCATCTTTCCTCGTCAACCTGCATATAATGATTGGTACATGTCATTTTACAATGTCTTCTTCACCTCACTTCTTGTAATTGCTCTTGGTGTTTTTGACCAGGATGTTTCTGCACAACTTTGCCTCAAGGTACGGAATTATTGCCCTTCTCCAGGCTTTATATACATAGTAAAAGAACTAATGGAAACCCAGGAAGAAAAAAAATAAAGATAAGAATAAACCTGCCGTACCTTTAGCGTAACATATGGCCTGCATAATCATGTTTTACACACCAGCACATTACAGATGCAGCATAGCATTGGGTAATTCCACTAAAACATAAGCAGTTAAAACAAATCAGTTCTTATCATCTAAGCATTATTTAAAATAGTTGTTACCAACATCAATATTTTTCTGCTATGAAGGGTTTTCGATGTTATGCATGGTCTGCTTCTCTAAATATTCCTTGAGAGCTTTATCTAGGAGCCTAAATAACCATTTATTTTTCATGCTTCTTTGTTTGCAGTATCCCTTCTTATATTTGGAGGGAGTCGAGAACATTCTCTTCAGCTGGTCCCGTATACTTGGTTGGATGTTCAATGGATTTCTAACCTCCATAATTATCTTCTTCTGGACAACAAAGTCGATGATTAAACAAGCCTTTCGGAGAGATGGGCAAGTAGTCGACTATGAAGTCCTTGGAGTCACAATGTATACTTGTGTCGTGTGGGCTGTAAATTGCCAAATGGCAATCTCCATCAACTACTTCACTTGGATCCAGCACTTCTTCATCTGGGGCAGCATTACCTTCTGGTGTAAATTCTTGGTTATTTATGGTTATCTCCCACCACAGTTGTCAACAACAGCATATAGGGTTTTGTGGAAGCATGTGCTCCGAGTGTTCTCTATTGGTTGATCACCCTCTTAGCTGTCATTTGCACTCTGCTACCTAATTTTACCTTCAGGGCTTTCCAAACACGATTTAGACCAATGTACCATGACATGATACAAATAAATGAGTTTGAAGGTGTAGAGGCTGATGAATTACCTCGGCGAGTCAGGAAGAAACTACATCTCATGGAGATATTGGTGCAGAAGGAGAGATTGATGCAGAGGAATTCATGAAGGACAGTATTTTTCTTAGGTTATATGAATTGGAATATTTGGTGGCTGTATATGTTATGGTTGGTGTTAGAAGCATAGGTTGGGATGAGCATGCAGGTAGAATCTTTTAGTCTCACATTTTCATGTAGATTAGTTATCTGTTAGTCTCTCAATTTTGATTGCAATCAAAATTGAGCATTGCCCATTTAAAGTTAATCGCCAAATGCATGTGTCTTCCGTTGAACCTGGCACACACACTTACCCTTTCTTTTAAAGGCTGTAGCCAAGTTGACTGCTTTTAGAGAGGGTGAAAAGATACATTCTATTTCTATAAGGAATGGGTTTGAGTCGTTGGTATTTGTTCTGAACTCATTGGTTCATACGTATGCAGCTTGTGGACATGCCGATTTTGCATACAATATGTTTGGTTTAATGGTTAATAGAGATCTTGTGGCTTGGAATTCTGTGATTAATGGGTTTTTAATGGGTTTGCTCTTAATGGGATGCCCAGTGAGGCTCTTACACTTTTCAGGGAAATGGTTTTGGAGGGTGTCCAGCCAGATGGGTTCACCATGGTATGTTTGTTGTCTGCTTGTGCTGAGCTTGGTGCTTTGGCATTGGGTAGGAGGGCCCATGTTTATATATTGAAGATTGGTTTGAGTGTAAACTTGCGTGTTGATAATGCCCTTTTGGACCTTTATGCAAAGTGTGGGAGCATAAGATTATTGCTATTTCTGGTGGTAATTGATGCCTACTTTCTTTGCTTGTTAGTACTCAACATTGTTAAATTGTGAAGGAAAACATCAAACTTCTACCTTGATCGTTAATTTGTTTGTGTCCATACCCTAATAATATCCACAAAGTGATGTTATGTGTCAAGCTTTAATTATAAAATTTGTCACTCTTTGACCTTCTGCATGCATTATGACGGTAGTAATAATTGTAATGCTGCTCCTATCTGCCTTTACAACAAAACATAATGCCATTGTACTGCGTTAGACTAATATTGAGGACTGAATCATTCATTACGGTCAATGACGTTCTTGTTGAAATAATTTGTTCACAAGGCACACTTCAATAACTCTTTTGTCATGGATTTTGGAGGTTCATGTTGCAGTAATTTGTTCATAAAGAAGACTTTTTATAATTAATTATTTATAAGAAAAACAAATAAAGAAGACTTTTTAAATTATTTTGTCTTGGATTTTGGACATGATTATCTCATGTTGGACACATTTGGCAAAAAGAAAAAATCTTGGTAGAAATAGTTACTTGGACACTTCAATAATTTGATTTTTTTAATCTCATTTTTTGTGGCTATCTTGGTTTTGTCTCTCTCCAAATCATTGAGTTTGCTTAATATACAGAAAAAGGATAATGTTGTCACAAAGGAGAAATTATGCATCTAGCAATATTCGTACTACTGTTTCCTACATTTAGACTTCAGAGAAAGTCTTGTTCGTTTTGGGTTAAATACAAAGAATGATATTGAATTGGTGGAGGAATGTTAGTCATGGGACAAATAATACGAGTGATGGTGTAGTTGGTAGCTTTTTTAGTGGTACTGCTTTACAAGGAGAAGTTTAAATAGAAAGAGATTCATCTTCTTTTGAGTGTTAGCAACTTAGCACAAATATAACTGGGCAACAATGCAACATGAAAACAGACAAGATGTATTTGATGAGTTCCAATTTTTTGTCAAAAGAGATATATTTGTAATCTGAACTATTCAAACATGGGACTTTTTCTTTGAAGTCTTGCATTAAAATTTTAGATTTCCCAAGAAGAGATGATAGTAAAATTTCTACTATGAGGAGTACAAATTTTGAAGTTGGTTTTTGTTATTAGTGTCTTATGATTTTGTTTCCTATGAACCTGGAAGAGAACAACATAAGTATTATATTTCGTTGTATGCATTAATTTTTGTAAACATTATAGTTCGTTCAAGTTTGAGATGAGTTTATTCTCCAATCTTTTAGATAAAATAGGGTAATGGAAGTCAAATTCCTATTTTGTTATTTATAAATGAGCAAAACTATTAAATATAAATCAAATGCCTTAATAGTATATTAATAATAAAAAATAGAATAAAAATATAGTTAGTAACATTAAATAAATAAATATGTAAATAGAATACAATTTAAAAAAAAAAACATTATGTGCCTTCATATCTTATTTTTGAAATATATTTGTTACAAGTTATCCCTTTTTCGTTTTCGAATATATTTGTTACAAGTAATCCCTTTTTTCTTTTCAAGGAAAAAATAGAGGAGCATGGAATTTTGACCCTCCAGCCCAATTATGTGAGCATATTATAGATCAACTTCGGTATGAGAAGAGAATAATCAAGTCAAACTCTCTGATGGGTTCCAGTTAACTAAATTAGTAAAGTTTCTAATAGTTGAATAAGAGATCTACAGTTCAATTTCTGATAATAAAAAGTTATTATCAAGAACTAATGCTATAAGTTAAAACTCTCTTTAAAAAAAAAAAAAAAAAAAAATCAAAGAAGCATAAGAAACCTAAACTCATTGGATCTATTCTTTAAAATATAGCTTTTGGTAATATTATTTCTTCCTTCCTCATTTTTTTTTTTTTTTTGGGGTCCGAGTTCACGATAGTAAAGTCATAGAATTATGCACTCGAAATTTCGAGCCCCAGGTCTTAATTAGCTTAAGTTGAGTCTTGGCCTGTTTCACCAGGACCAAGTCTATTTTGTTTTGTTCTGTTTTGTACTTGGCTGTCTTTTTGGGGTCAAATAATTAAGCCAAATGCTTTTCTTTTGTGTGGAAAAATGCAAAGTAGACAAGGTGTTGGGACATCCTATCTAGGGTAGTCAAGGCACTGCATTTAAGCTCAGGTATCTACCACCGGATTTGAAGCCTGTTTTGTCAAGTCCGAGCTGAAGCACATGCTCAAGTATGGCCCATAATGTGGAAAATCCAACCATTTTTGTGCCAACATGGAAAAATAAAAATCAGACACAGACACACCCTTCGGTTCCCATTAAGGCTAGCTCTCTCGGAAATTGTTTCCAACATGAAAAAAAAAAAAAAAAACCCTGAACGGACTTCTATTAAACAAGTGCAAGCTGTTTAAGAACTTATTTTGAGGTCAAATTTCATGAACAATTAAGTTGGTTTACATTTGCGTGATCCCATGTAATTTTTATATAAACAATAGTTTACTATTGCTTGAGTGGGGTTAAGATGAGTTGATTACTCTAACTTTCTTAATATATAAGAGCTGTGATAGACGTAGACCTCATGCATCACACATTGTTTTTTGGGTACATGAATTGTTATCAAGCATGTAGGGTTACACTTTTAAGGTGAAACTGGTCCTTAATCATCTTTTGGTCATATCTTAAATAATGTTAAGTCTATTGTTATAAGCTCAGTTTTTAACATTTAGCTTTTTTATTTATTTTTATTTTTATGTACACTTTTTTATGCGTTTTTTTACTTTTACAAAAAATTTTAAAATACAAATATACTTTAGTAAACTTTCAGCAGAAAGCTAAATAAGTTGTTTTAATTGTTCTCAAATGGACTCTGAGTCTTAACATTCATAAAATCATCTTCTCAAAAAAAAAAAATTCATAAAATCATTGAAATCAATTTTATCATAGTTGATAGAAAAGCATGCAGTACTGATTCTCAAAAAAAAAAAAAAAAAATTGGACACATGATAAGAGGAAAAAAATTGCATCCACAAATATGTTGGAAGGAGACTAATTAAATTCAAAATCACATTTACATAGAAAAATTAATCATAATCAAAATTGATAACAGTAAGCTTTTAGCCTTTAAAGTTTGAGATTATTTTGAAACTTTATATTTGATTTTGTTTTTATTTTTGGTCTTTCATATTAGTTCAGTTTTCTATTTAGTTTTAAAAAAAATGAAAAATTTAAAACGTAAATGACCAATATAAAAATAAAATCAATCATAAAAAGTCAAAATAAAAATTTGAAAAAAAGAAGAAGAAGACCCAAATGAAGATAACCCAAATATTAGTCAAAACTTTAGTTAATCTTCATCAAAAACTAGAATTTAGTAATCAGATTCAGTTGAGAAAGCATAGACAAGTTGAAGGTTCATGCCTTGTACTTTTCATGGCAATTACTATTTATTACGCTTCTCGTTGAGTGAAATCTGTACAATAATTGAATGGCGTAGATTCGTAGTGGTTTATCTATCTAGGACAAGGAGACTAGAGTCATGGAAGAATGTGCTCGGTTCACCAACTTGGGATTTTTAGGGGTTAGAAAGACACTTTCAATATCATTTTTTAAGTATAGTAAAAATATGTGTGATAAAAAAATATTGTAATAAAAATATTGTAAAAATATGTATATTATTGTTTAAACAACGATAGTTTTACTTAAGTAAATAATTAGAGTGATGGCTTTTTACCCTACACCACAGTGGGTGGCTCACCTTTGATGCAAGTCTTGTTGTTTGGTTTAGGACTAGTTTAGTATGTGTATTTAAATAACAATTTTTAATTTTTTTAATAATACATGTATATAAAAAAAATTATATAAAAATACATATAATATTATTTAAAAATTAAAAATATATATTTAAAATAACTTACTAAATATGCACTTTTTTTTTTTTTTTTTGAGAAAAATAACTATTCCTCTTTAAATGTAATAGCTACTCCTTAGTACATATAATAAATTTTAAAATTACTATATTTATAAAAATATATAATTTCCTTATACATCATCTTTTACAAGTTTTTCATATGTAACAACCAAACTTATGAATAATAACAATTATTCCATTACAATGTCTTCTATTCTCAATAATAAATATTACTATTCCTAATGTAATATATATTCAATGTACCAAATGTATCCACCCAGGTAGCTAGTTAAACTGATGGCTTTGTACCCTACAGTGGGTGGGTCACCTTTGATGCAAGTCTTGGGTGGGGCTGTTTGGTTTTTTTTTTTTTTTTAATCACTCATCATTCCTCACTCAATTTTCGTCATTCATCGCTCATCACTTAAAATATCCCAATTTCTTAGACTCCACCCGTTTGGCACATATTTTCAGCTTCTCATCACTCAATTTTTTCTACTTTTTATGGGACCCATGCCTGACTCCTCACTCAGAGCCTTCTGTTAGCCTACTCGCGAAACCCTCAGAACCCCACCATTTTCTTCACTTCTCATTTCCCCTTTCGCCTCCAGCCCTGTTACTCTCACAAAACACAAACTCGAACCCAACTACTCTCCCAAAACACAAACCCAAATCCAGCTACTTCCCTGTTTTTCGTTTTTCCCTGTTGTTATGCTTACCCATTGTTTTTTGTTTTCCCTTGTTCTTATGAGACAAACCACTAATGATATCGACGGTGGACTCAGGAAGGATGGAGAATAAAAACACCAAATGCCTCACACATTCCAGCAAGCACGAAGCCCTCAAGAACTTCTCAAAACCCCCAACCTGAAAAGAAAAAAAAATTAAATAGAGAAGTAAACACCCAACCATCAATCACCCCTTATGGGTTGAAATAGATCTAAACCATGTGAAATACCACCCTATTACCAACAAATTAGATGTATAAATCAAGCTTAAATGTATAAAATACCTTCGGAATGGTGAAAAAGCTGAGAAAGAGGTTAGGGAGGAAGATCGGTGCAGCGGCGCAAGAAGGGTGTTTTCAAGGTCGGGGCAGTGCGAGTTGGCTGAGCTCTGATCAGTGATTGCGTGCATGAGGAAGTGAGGGCAGGGCAGAGGCAAGCTCGGACTTGTGGTGGTATGAAAATGGAGTTGTGATTTGGTAGTGTGAAGTGTGTCCGTTGAAGAGAGCATCAAAAGACGCGCTGGTGTGACTTTGCTCTGATCATGGGTTCCACTCATGTGTGTTTAATTACGAAAATACTATTGGAAACTGAGTTTTGAAAACTGAAAATACCTAAAATGTGTTTCAGTTTTCATAACTCATCACTAAAAAATTAGATAATTGAGTGATGAAAACAAAAACTAAACAGACTTTTCAACTGTGGAATCCACATATTTTGAGTTATGAAAATAAAAACAGAATTATGGATAATGAAAACAATAAATCTAAACAGCCCAGGTCACCTTTGATGCAAGTCTTGACCTTTGGTTTAATTTCCGCAATGTAGGGATAATCAATGACAGTCACATCTACTGACGCTTTTGCATGTGGGACAGTTACTACAATATTTTATACTACTACTGAATTTTATGGTCCCAGCAACAAGAACCCAGCTTTACTTTACTCACAAGTGACAACCACTTACGTGCGACTCTGTGACTATAGGGTCCACGCTCTACCCACTGTCGTAGGAAGTGCCAATTGGTATCCAAATACTCAAATACCCGTGTATATGAATATATAATTGCGATTATTTTTAAAAATATTTGTACGTGTGCACATGTTTATACACTAATATGTATAAGATACAAGATACAATTACCATAGTCAAAGGACAATGTATCTACTATCCAGTACTCTAGTATAAGAGCCTTGTACCCAAAATTTGTACACAATATTCATTTAAGCTAATTACCAAAACATGAATTGTATTGTATTTAAAGGATAAAGGGTTTGTTTGGATCCGTTTATTTTGTTGAAATTAAAATTTTTTTTGCTAAAAATATTATAGATAAAGGTAAAAATACTATAAATAAAGGTAAAAGTTAGTTGAAATAATACAGTAGGACTCATAAATAGTATCAAAAAATACAATAAACTTATAAATAGTAATATAAAATAGGAGCCTTGTACCCAAAATTTGTACACAATATTCAGTTCAGCTAATTACCAAAACATGACTTGTAGTCGAACGCTCAAGGACAAAATAACCCAACACAAAACAAAAACTAAAAAAATAAATGCAGATTAAATTTGATTTTATCTTCAAATCCTATTTTTTATATATCAATATTTATCAATTAAACATATGTACACACACATAGACATATATATATATATAAATATAATTTTTTTTTCTCTCATTTACTATCCATCTTTTTTGGCGTGTTACTCGGGTGTTAAGAGAGAGAGAGAGAGAGAGAGAGAGAGAGACGTCTAAAAGTCCCAACACTATGAGCAATGTGGAAGCACAGAATCATGAAATGTCTCACTACAGTCTTACGGTCTAACGTGAACTTCAGCTAGATTTCATGAGCGAAACACCTTGTACTTGTTTTGTAAGGACAGGAGCAACAATCTCCTGCTTCGCTCCTGCTTCGCTCCTACTTTATCCTCTCTCTCTTGGTTTGTTTTTCTCGTTCTTTTTTGCTTTGCTTACAGAAGCGGCAAAAGAAGCTAACTACTACTACTACTACTACTCTAGTATATATCTCATACAAACCTCACTTTTTTCTCTCTCTCTCCAACAATCTAGCTAAACCCCACAAGAAAGAGATCTCTCTGGAACTTCATATGAAAGTAAGGAATTCTAAGAGATACTGAACTCTAATGTTTGCCAAAGAATATTACCCATATTACTTGCAAAGTTTGGAGTACAACAATTCTGTTCTGTAGGTGAGATATTGAATGGAGCATGGTGTTTTACCTTGTGAACATACTTTCTTTCTATGTTTGGTTATAGATGACAAACCAAGTGGTAAATGCTCTTGAAATTATCAAGTTGTAATTTTTATTTTTGATTGACTGCACCAATTTTATCTCAGTGGAATTGGTGTAAATTACTATTTCTGGGTTTTTAATTTTTTTTTAGAATTTGATTTAAAAACATATGCATTGGGAGTATGTGAATATTTATATACTGCAAAGCAATGAGAAATTAATTTTAGAGAAGAAGCTGTGACTTGTGACTTGTTTGGTTGCTTGGTGAATGGTGATTGCTCTGGAAAGGGATAAGAGAGATGACAATGTGGATGGTGATATTGTGAGGGGTAGTTTGGTTTTCTTGGAAAAATAAAGAGACCCATTTGTTGTTAAAGTGTGAAAATGCCAGAAGGGATGAGGCAAAGGATATACATAAATTTTAGGAAACTCTATTCATTTGTATGTTTTCGCCCAAGGTATGAACCTAACCATGCCCAAATTGGGCAGAAAGGGTACTCAAGGGTAGTGTATTGTAATGATCCCGACCATTTGGAGGAGGCAGTTAAATTGAACTACAGGGGAAATTATGTCTCAACTACTAAGTATTCCGCGGCAAATTTTATTCCCAAGTCTTTATTTGAGCAGTTTAGGAGGGTTGCAAATATATACTTCCTTGTTGTGGCTTGTGTTTCATTTAGCCCATTGGCGCCTTATTCGTCTCTTAGTATTCTTGCACCATTGATAGTGGTGATTGGAGCTACTATGGCAAAGGAAGGCGTGGAAGATTGGAGAAGAAGAAAGCAGGTAATATTTGAAATCAACTTTATTTGTTGTGCTATTTTGGATTTTGAATCTTGTAGATACCCTTGGACTTTTCATTCTGTATGTCGATACACTTGTTATTGCAAATTATTCCACACTGAAATATATTTTTGTCAAGTTTTGTGTTACATCTATAGTAAAAAGACTCTGCATTGGTTCAAACAATTTTTTTAAAAAAATAGAAATACTGATATCATTAGAAGTGGATTGAGGAACTGGGTGACTGGGATTGTGGTCATAAATTTTGTTAAGGAAACGGGCAATTAGCATTGGCTTCTTCTAGTTTCCATTAAGACTAGGAGTGCAAAGGCATTGGGGTCCTTGATTGCGAGATTCATAATAAACAAGATAGTCAGCATACATTTCCTTTATCAAGTATTATCAATTAAGCTGTGGTATGTTATTTCTGGCACTTGTGGTACCATAAATGTTCTGAAATAATGTTGGGTAATAGTCATAAATATTGTAATGAACCACACCATGATATCAAACCACTTCTTAAAAATAAGAGTTGTTTTAAGACCAAAATGGATGCTGCATGATTGGAATGAACCACATTACTATACCAATTGGATGTCATAAATCATAATTAAACTGTACTCATCAAAAATTAAAAAAATTCTAGGGGACGGGTTGAAGAGAATACATATTCTCACATATTTCATAAGATCATCCATATTGTCAATCTCTTATACCACCGTTTTGAAGGCCTAGAATGTCTAAAAAATAAATTTCAGAAGTTCATAACTCTAATTTGAATCTCATGAAAACACACATAACTCTTAGCAACCAGACTCACTTCAACCATTCTGGTATTCAATAGTTACCTTTTGCCAATGAGCTCAAGCTCAAATGGAACTTCCTCTTTCAATAATAATATGGAGTGTGAGATCATGAGACCAAGACCTCTTAGGTGTGTCTGTGTACCTTACCAATTAAAAAAAAGTATTCAATAGTTGCTTTCATAATGTTCATTCTAATTGCATTTTTTCATCAGCACTGCTTTCATCCATCAATTATTTTCTACATTAACTCCTACGGTGGACTCTCCAAAAAAAATGTAGGACAGAAAGTGTTGCACATCCTAACAAGTCATTAAATTTAAGATATAGGTGCCACTTTAGCCTCAGGTTCTCTATATGAGCATGATATTTCTATATGGATCACTTTGAGGGCATATTTATCTGTCTGTGTAATGATTCATTTTAGATGTGTCTTCCAATTCTAATCTTACCTGTTTATCAAGATGCATCCTCCTTATCTTTTAATTTTTTTTTCATAATGTTCAATCTGCTGGAATTCTTTCTCGCAGACTTACGCCATCCCTTTATTCTTTGTTTTTCTTTTTCTAATTATGTTGCTACTTCCTGAATGTTGAAAATGGTTTCAGGATATAGAGGCAAATAATCGAAAGGTCAAAGTGTATGATCGTAATAATACATTCTGTGAGACCAATTGGAAGAAAGTTCGAGTTGGTGATATTGTAAAGGTGTGTAAGGATGAATACTTCCCTGCTGATTTAGTCCTGCTTTCAACTAGCTATGAGGATGGGATTTGTTATGTTGAGACCATGAACCTTGATGGAGAGACCAATTTGAAATTGAAGCATGCCTTGGACGTGACGTCCCATCTTCATGATGAAAAGTTCTTTAAAGAATTTAGGGCAGTGATCGAGTGTGAGGACCCCAATGAAAAGTTATATTCATTCATTGGAACTTTGTCTTATGGTGGCAAAAAATACCCACTTTCCATACAACATCTACTACTAAGAGGTTCTAAGCTTAAAAATACTGAATATGTCTTTGGTATTGCTATTTTTACGGGACATGACACAAAAGTGATGCAGAATGCTACACATCCTCCTTCCAAGAGAAGTAAAATTGAGAAAAAAATGGATAAGATAATCTACTTACTTTTCAGTACTCTGGTATTGATTGCTTTTGTTGGATCTTTGTTTTTTGGAATTGAAACCAAAAAAGATTTCAGTGGTGGAAAGCTTAGAAGGTGGTATCTTCGTCCAGATGATACAACTGTCTTTTATGACCCTAAACGACCATCACTTTCTGCATTTTTTCATTTCCTGACGGCCCTTATGTTGTATGGATACCTAATTCCAATATCTTTATATATATCCATTGAGATTGTAAAGGTTTTACAGAGTATTTTTATTAACCAAGATCTGGATATGTATGATAAGGAAACAGGCAAGCCAGCACGTGCACGCACATCTAATTTAAATGAGGAACTTGGTCAGGTAGATATTATACTGTCTGACAAAACAGGTACTTTGACATGTAATTCCATGGAGTTTGTTAAATGTTCAATAGCAGGCACTGCTTATGGCCGTGGTATGACAGAAGTGGAGAGGTCACTGGCAAGGAGGAGGGGGGATCCACTGCCTGAAACTGGTTATGATGTTCAAGGGCATGAGGCTGAAAAGTCAGTTAGGGGTTTCAACTTTAGAGATGAACGAATCATGAATGGTCAGTGGCTTAATGAACCCCACTGGGATATAATACAGAAGTTCTTCAGGGTCTTGGCAATATGTCACACGGCGATTCCTGAAGAAAATAAACAGTCAGGAGAAATTATGTATGAAGCTGAGTCACCAGATGAAGCAGCTTTTCTCATAGCTGCAAAGGAGATTGGCTTTAAATTTAAAAGAGTGACACAAACAAGCATCTCATTGTGCGAGTTAATTGAGAATAGAAAAATGGAGAATAGGTAAGCTCTCATACAACAATTTATTTAACATATTGTAGGTTCATTTAAGTATGGTTTCCACTTCCCATGCAGCCAGCTGCCTATACAACTATTACGGTCATAATTAATTGCTCTATTTTGTCATATTTAAGATACCGTGTTTTTTATTTTGATGTAGAAATTTCCAGCTTTTATTTTGAGGTAACTGTGTCGCTTATAGTCTGACAAGATATGCAATTGACATTTCAAAATTTTTCAGTGTAGATGAAAGATATTTCACCATAATTTTTACATGTTATTCAGGCTGATTTAGCCGGTTTACCTAAATAAAGTACTCCGTACTTACTTTCCCCCTCAATAAAAAAAAGAAAGAAAGTCAGTCAGTCAGTCTGGTTGCACATTTAGATTAATACAATTTCCAACTTTCTCTGCTTTTGAAAACTGCAATCTGATGCAAATAAACAGTAAAATTAATTTCATGTTGTCTATAAGCACAAAACCCACCTGGTAGTTTTTCTTAAGGTCTGAAATCTTTTCGTTATACAGGTGACGAAGTCTGAAATCGTTTTATCTATATAAAAAAAAAAAAAATCTTTTAGAACATGTAACAAGTTATTTTCTGCTCGGTGATCTGTTAGGAAAAATGTTTCTTAAAGCTCTTGCAATCATTAGGGAGACATCAAGATGATAGATTGAGGGAGAAAACTTATACTCTTATGAGGCCTTTCTGCGTAAAAAGACCATGGGGTGAGGGAATGAAGAAAATAATAGAAAAGTGTAATATGTGAGAGATGTGTAGAGAAGTTCTGAAAACTTTATTGACCCCTCATAGAGAGAGACTAAGGGAAAACATGCGTCATGGGATGAGTGTAAATGTATTATTGAGTAAACACCATTTTACCATATGAAAATTTCTTGATTTTAAAGCCATTATCTTATTGTTTTTCATTAAAAAAATTTTGCTTAAAAAACAGGTTCGTTGTTGTGGCTGTCAAATCCATGGCAGCTACATCTAGGTCAATCTCAAGACAAACGCCCAAAATACTACTTTTGGACAGGGCTTGTTATTGTATATTTATTTTTATTGATCTTTTTTTTGGGGGGGTGGGGGAGGACTTCTTTTAGTTTCCTTTTTATGTATTTTTTGTTACACATCATATAACATGGGTTTTTTTCCCCCAGAGACTACGAGCGTCTGCAAGTCTTAGAGTTTAATACTTCTCGCAAAAGAATGTCAGTGATTATAAGGAATAAAGAAAAGAAGTTGTTGCTCCTTTCGAAGGGGGCTGACAGGTTAGAAACCTATGCATACATGATTTATTGTTACATATATGAAGTTGCATGTTGAGTCCATTGATTTTAATTTACTTTCATATATTATAGTGTAATGTTCGGAAGGCTTTCAAAAGACGGACGGAGTTTTGAGTCCCAGACCAAGGATCACATCAAAAAATATGCTGAAGCAGGTCTACGGATCATGGTAATTGCATACCGTGAGCTTGATGAAGAAGAATATAAATCCTGGGAAGAGGAGTTTTCAAAGGCCAAAACATCTGTCACTGCAGAGCGCGATGAATTGGTGGAGAAAGTTGCTGACGTGATAGAAAGGAATTTGACCCTTCTTGGTGCTACAGCCGTTGAAGACAAACTGCAAAAGGAGGTCTGTATTGAAAAATTGAAGTTCCATTATTTAATTTTTAGATTATGCACTCACTATAAGTTTAAGCCTTCTCTGCTGTCTCACACTCTCACTGTATGTGTATATCAAATGGAAGTTAATAATCATTAAGACAAAACAAGATCCTTTCATTCTATTTTTGGAAAAATTGATTGTGTTATGTTATATGATTAGTTTCGCTTTAATTATGCTCTCTGGTATTCAGGTTCCAGAATGTATTTACACGCTTGCCCAAGCTGGAATTAAGCTATGGGTATTAACTGGTGATAAGATGGAGACAGCAGTTAATATTGGGTATTGTCGAAAATTTTGGTGCAGGGATTATATATGTTATTTTTTTCTTGAAGATTCATATTTTAACTATTTAAATTTTTCCAGGTATGCTTGTAGTTTACTTAGAGAGGATATGAAACAAATTGTGATCACTCTGGATTCACGAGACATTGCTGATTTGGAAAAACAAGGGGATAAAGAGGCCACTGCAAAGGTGCAAGATTTTGAAGTACACAACATTGATTTTTTTTTATTTTTTTATTTTTTTATTTTTATTCTTTAGGCAGTAAGTTTCTAAATCATTGACTGTTATAGGCTTCTCTTGAAAGCATAATGAAGCAAATTAGAGAAGGGATGTCTCAGATAGACTCAGAAAAAGAAAGTGGCATCAAGTTTGGCCTAATAATTGATGGAAAATCCTTGGATTTTTCACTACAGAAGGACATAGAAAAGTCATTTTTTGAACTTGCAATTAATTGTGCTTCTGTTATATGTTGCCGATCTTCGCCCAAGCAGAAAGCTCTCGTAAGTGTTATGATTATGCTAATATCTAGTTTTTGCTAGTTTACATTATCTAGGCATATTAAGAATGGCTAGCTACGGTTTTGGCTGACATAAGGATAATCTGATAGAAATATAGAAGATATGCAGGTTACAAGATTGGTAAAAGGAGAAACACGTAAGACAACACTCGCTATTGGTGATGGGGCAAATGATGTTGGCATGCTTCAAGAGGCCGATATTGGAGTTGGCATTAGTGGTGTTGAAGGGATGCAGGTAAATATATCTTTAATTTTTATTTATTGATGCGTACATCTTTTTCTTTTCCTTGATAAGCATCTTCATTTCACAGATGTTCGGAGTTTACATTATTACTTTTCTCATATCCCTTATCTTCCCCCATTTCCCTCTTTAGCTTATTTATGCTCTGTTGAAATTACTGAATGCTGGAGTTTCACATGTTTAGTGCCTATTTCTTGTAACTAATGATTTATATTTGATTTGCATTTGTGAAAAGTTGCAAAAAATTAATGCACATGAAAAGAAGTTCTGATTAGAAACACTGCCTTTTCTTCTCTTTGTTTTGTTTTTGCTGACAATTAAACTGGTTCAAACATTTTCCTCCCAGAGGTTGTGTTTTCATGTAAAACCAGAGACATTGTATATGTCTTATATAACCTACGTATACACAAAGCACACGTTTTATTTGGTGACCGATTCAAGCTAAAAAAAAAAACTGAGTACCCGACTTCTGATTCCAAAAATTTCTCACTGCAGGCGGTGATGGCAAGTGATTTTGCGATAGCTCAGTTCCGTTTTCTAGAACGTTTGTTGCTGGTACATGGGCATTGGTGTTACAGACGAATAGCAATGATGGTAAAACAGTGCTTCTATCTATTTAAAACTCAAACCCCCCCCCCTCCACCGGCCAAAAAAAAAAAGTATATATATATAATCAATAAGTTGAGGAAGCAAAATCACTCTTCCATTATCTGTGTACTCAAATGTTAATTATTTTTGTTTCGACTCTTTTTTTATAGGGTTGGGGTGGGGGGGGGGGGGGGGGGAGAGAAACTAAGAAACTTCTCTTGTTTTTCTTTCTTGCCCTTTTCATGGTGTGATTGGGGTATAAGCTGCATAATAGCTTATGCTTTTCAGTTTCCTTGTGAAGGGAATGATTTGTGTCTTGTTGCAAATGCGGGATTTAAACAACCATTAAACAAAAAGATACATCTTCAGTTGACTTGCATGATCATCTTCTGTTTGGTTAACGCAGATATGCTACTTCTTCTACAAGAACATAGCATTTGGGTTCACTCTGTTTTGGTTTGAGGCACATGCTTCTTTCTCTGGTCAACCTGCATATAATGATTGGTACATGTCATTTTACAATGTCTTCTTCACCTCACTTCCAGTAATTGCTCTTGGTGTTTTTGACCAGGATGTTTCTGCAACACTCTGCCTCAAGGTATGGAATTATTGCCCTTCTCTGGGCTTTATATACAAAGTAAAAGAACTAATGGAAACCCAGGAAGAAACAAATAAAGATAAGAAAAAACCTGTTGTAGCTTTAGCATAACATATGGCCTGCATAATCATGTTTACACATCAGCATATTACAGCTGCCGCATAGCATTGGGTAATTCCACTTAAATGTAAGCAGTTAAAACAAAGCAGTTCTTATTATCTATGCATTATTTAAAATAGTTGTTATCAACATCAATATTTTTATTCTATGAAGAGTATTTCCATGTTATGGATGGTCTGCTTCTCTTGATATTTGTTAAAAAAAAAAAAAAAAAACTTTTGATTTGCATTTCTCTAGTGGAACCTGCAAGAAATATGCAATGCTTTGTAACGGGTTATATTTTTGGAATACAATTGAAGTGGGATTCCTGTTGTTCTGTTTAAGTTCATGTATTTTACAGTGAGTAGTGCTCATTACACATTTTGACACAGTTCCTCGCAGGTGTTTCTTCACTACCATTTGCGCTGCAAATTGGATTCTATACCTACATTTCCAATATTCTTTTTGAGTTATTCCTCCTCACTTCTGTTTCCCGTATATCTCTTTCCTGCTTCTCAAATTGATAGGTTAAGCACACTTAATCTTTACAAGTATGCTTCAACATCAAATACAGTGGGTTCACTTAAGTTTAAAGGATGCCTAAATAATATCATGACATGAAGATAATGTTTCAATATTTGTCTTGCAACTTATAACTGTGGTTCTATATAAACAACAATGCAAGCAAGTAGGTATATCTTAAACAAAATACTCATTTCATAGAATTTCACCATTTTGGTTCCTAAATAATCCTTGAGAGCTTTATCTAGGAGCCTATATAACCATTTATTTCTCATATATCTTTGTTTGCAGTATCCCTTCTTATATTTGGAGGGACTCGAGAACATCCTCTTCAGCTGGCCCCGTATACTTGCTTGGATGTTTAATGGATTTCTAACCTCCATAATTATCTTCTTCTTGACAACCAAGTCGATGATTAAACAAGCCTTTCGGAGAGATGGACAAGTAGTTGACTATGAAGTCCTCGGGGTCACAATGTATTCTTGTGTCGTGTGGGCTGTAAATTGCCAAATGGCAATCTCTGTCAACTACTTCACTTGGATCCATCACTTCTTCATCTGGGGCAGCATTGCCTTCTGGTATATATTCTTAGTTATTTATGGTTATCTCCCACCAGAGATGTCAACAACAGCATATAGGGCTTTTGTGGAAGAATGTGCCCCGAGTGTTCTCTATTGGTTGGTCACCCTCTTAGCTGTCATTTGCACTCTGCTGCCTTATTTTTCCTTTAGGGCTTTCCAAACAAGATTTAAACCAATGTACCATGACACAATACAAAGAAGAGAGTATGAAGGTTTAGAGGCTGAATTACCTAGGCGAGTCAGGAAGAAACTGCATCTTAGGAAGACATTGATGCAGAGGAATTCATGAAGGACAGTATGTTTCTTAACTTACATGAATTGGGATATTTGGTGGCTGTATATGTTATGGTTGGTGTTAGAAGCATAGGTTGGGAATGAGCATGTAGACAGATCGGTTACTCTCACAATTTCATTTGAGTAACCGATTGTGAATATACATTGTGAATATATATTTGGGGCATTATATTCTTTCAGATTACCAATAGGTTGTTTTCTTATTGAGTGATCCATTATCTGTGGAACCGCTTTGAGCCTTATAGATTGTAAAATCATCAAAATTTATATCTTGATTGAGATTTTACTAATTATGAAATAATGAGTATCTACAACAATTAATATTTTTAGAACTTATTTAGACACTAAAAATCATTCCACGTGAATCATAATTTATATTTTGGCATTAGACAAGCTTATGAAATGACTTAAAAGAAACCCTAACAAATAATTGTTTTTTGGGCACCAAATACTGCTTGGTTTTAATGTGATATGTCTTTTAGAATTCACATGATTTTTAAGTACAATTTATTTGAACTTTTGTTAATTTTAGTTCATAATCACTTTTTAAGTGGGTGAATTGAAATAGTTAAGGAAGTTTAGAGTTTTGATTTTTTTTTTTCTTTTTTTTTGAAGTTTAGGACTTAATTTGAAATACCTCTAAATTAGGGGGAAATCATATAATTTACCCTGTTAGTTTTATTAGCCACACACTTTTTCGTCCTTTACTTTTTTTTTTTTTTTTTTTTTTTTTTTTTTTTTTTTGTTACCTTTTTGTCCTCAACATTTTCAATATTTGAGCCCCACCCAACACTGGAATCTGTTCTGCCCCTGGCTACAAGTATCTATGGCCACAATAACTAGAAAACAAGCTCCTTTTTGTTTTGGAAAGCCCAAAATATGGAAATGGTTGGAGGTAATTTAAATTGGAATAAGACAAATGATACAATTATACAACTATTAAAGTGACATGTTGTGATTAGTATTTTGTTTAATGAAAATGATGTTGGTGATAAGTCCATATAAAGCGATTTTAGTATTACACCAATAACAACTTAGTATCCAATAAGTTGTGAAAAAACAAAAGAGTAAACTTTTTATTTTCTAGTATTTGCTTAAATTGTCTTCCTAGACCACTCAAAGATCTGAAAAGAAGGGTCTCAACAGTTTTGGCTCAAAACTTCTACGTTTAATGTATTTGTTGACGACTTATGAACTCAAAAAAGGCTTAAATTCTCTTTATTCGTCTTTTAGGGCGAAGCTTGTCACTGGATACAATATGATTTGGACTTGTCTAATATATCCCTTCTTTTAAGTCAGTAATAAGTGGTTATGCATGTCACATTTTTTTTAGAGATAATTATAATATACTGCTAATTTCACAATTCGAATCATTTCTTCTCTTGACCTCCAAGCACTTAGTGCATGGGGAGGTGTTAACTCAACTACAAGGCCCTTGACGATTATGCATGCCACGTTAATTTACAGAATTTGCTTGGAACTTACTGTACTAAAATTGGAACTTACTGTACTAAAAAGCATTAACAATGTGGTCCCTTGATTGAAAATGATAATTCTCCACTTCACGGGTCACCTCTCTCATTTTCCTTGACATGAAAATCACATGATATTGGCCATTATGGCACAAAACGTGTTAACCACAAGGTCTAACCCAACATCCCCGTCAATATTTTGCACACGAATCCCTTTATAATTTTTATTATTCCTAGAATCCTAGTCTAATCTAAAGTTATAAGCAATGCCTATATAAGAGAGGCAAGGGGTGCCTATCCCTAATCTTTATTCCATCATATTTAACTACCCACTAATTTCTAGATCAATTTCAACATTTCAGGATAATATTCTTTAGAGCGTCCCAAAAATAATTTAACCTTTTTAAAAGATGTACTATAAGTAAGGAATATCAGTTCCTCAGTGCATTTGTTGTAGCTTACTTTCTAGTATTATGGTCCGTTTGGATACCGCTTATTTTGCTAAAAACTGAAAATACTATAGCAAAATAATTTTTAAATGTGTGAATAGTACCATGGGACCCATTTTTAATATTTTTTTTTCTGAATAAAGTACTTGTGGGTCTCATGAACAGTGCACGGGACCCACTGAACAGTGCATAGTGTCTCTAAAACGCATGCATAAAAAAAAAAAAAAAAAAAAAGAAGGAAAACGCAAACGCAAATGCAGCTAGTGAAACGCAATTCAAACGCACAATTAGTGTGTATTTGGCAACACTTATTTTTGTTAACTTATTTTACTATTTAACTTATTTTTGCTACTATTCATAGGCCATACTGCACTTTTTGGTACTATTCATGGGTCTCACAGTACTATTTCAGCTAACTTTTACCTTTATCTACATTACTTTCAGCAAAAAGTTTTCAATTTCAGCAAAATAAGCAGATCCCAAACAGACCCTTAGTGTTGTTATCATCATATTTAGCAATGCAACAACACCGAACCATTAACATTAAGAATAGGATAAGCCCATAGAAATCAGCTCCAATTATATTCCAAGCCAATTTGAAAGGCTTGTAGATTGAATATATACATGATTAAGAAGTAACTTTTTTATTTGGGGGGAAAAAAACTAAGCAGTAATGTTTCACTTATGTGAAGGTCTTGTGAAAAAATTTGGGAAACCAATATCATGAGTTTGCACTTTGACTTGGGATACACTTGCTCACCAGTGAGTCTTAAGTAAGATACTGTCAAAGGAAAAAGAATAAAATAAAAGGTAAAATATCTATCCCAACTCTAGAGGACAAATGGGCTTTTGCTTTTTTTGGGCAAATTATATAGCACTATGCCCCCCTTCCCAAACTAATTGGAGAAATTTCCCTATTTTAAAACTCGATTTTTGATAAATCAAGTTAAAAAAAAAAAAAAAAAATTCTTAAGCCCTATAGTGACGTTTTAAGGAGCCTATAATGACGTTTTAAGGACCTATAGTGACGTTTTTTAACTCGACTTCAATGAAATCGAGTTATAGGTAAAAAAAGGCCACTATAGGTCAATTTCATTGCCTATAATTCGATTTCATTGAAGTCAAATTAAAAAACGTCACTATAGGTCCGTAAATGTCACTATAGGCTCCTTAAAAATGCCACTATAGGGCCTAACTCGATTTATCAAAAATTGAGTTTTAAAATAGGGGTATTTCCCTAATTAGTTTGCAAATGGGGACATAATGCTATATAATTTTCCCGGAAAGGGCAAAAGGTCAGATAGTCCCAACTCTAGATTTTATGGACAATCTAGAATATTATTCAAACGTTTACTATGTATCATATATGACAATGACATACACTTCAATCTAGTTTGTTATATTAGAGACACACACCAAAAAAAAAGCTTTATGGAACTGTTACAAAAGTTTAAATGCTCAAAATACCCTTGATTTTATTGTTGCAAATTCCTGTATATTTTTCCTTTACTTTAAAACTCTCAAATTGTAGACCATACACATGTTATATTTTAGTTTTTCTCAAATGAAGACGCAGTCTTAACCTTTTGTCAAACTTGTTAGATTTATCTTTTCTCAAAAAAAAAAAAAAAAAAAAAAAAAAAAAAATTGTTAGATTTATCATGGTTCAATAAAAAAAAAAAAAAAAAAAAAAAAAAAAAAAATTGTTAGATTTATCATGGTTCAAGAGTTCCAAACTCATTGTAAGCCCATGTATCTATATACTTGTGGTGCAAATAAAATAATCTGAAACCTTAGTATTAATTTATGCTTAGCTTAAAGTTAGGTATTATATACTGTAAACAAGTTGTTAGATTGAATCGTATTAATTTTTCTTCTATTTTATATTTCCCTCGCTTCTAACTTACTCATAATTTTAACAACAATTATACCAAAAAAAATAATAATGATAATAAGAGCAAGATCATCAATTTACATTTCCTGTTCACATAATGATCTTATATATTAAGTATAATTCCAAAAGATACAAGAGAATAAACCGTATCCTTTTTGCCTAACACCAATAGAGGTCGGTAATCCATCATAACATTAGGAATGGGTTTTTCCACGGGTTTGTAGATTTGGTGGCAAAGTAATGAGTACAAAAGGGACATCAGCATTGAAATTCTATTATTAAAGAAAGAATGATAACATGTTGTACCTATAACCTATAATAACCTATATTTCCGAATCACACAAAAGGCTAACTTGTTGGGCGTGAGAAAGTCAGAATTTTGTCCCTCTTGAGTCTTCAACAAGGATGAATGAGTTTGAAACAGAATGTTAAAGATGGTCATAATGCACTGCAGCAAATCATTTTCATTACTGAAATTCGGGTATGTGGGGCCTTTTTAAGCTGTAAAATCTTGAAAATTTTGGGTTCTAAGAGATATTCAACGCATTTGATATCTAGCTAAGCTTCATTAACCTCGTATCACTTCCTTTGACATTCAAATCAATCTTGGGCAATGACTTCAAGCTCCCTACAAAGGGTTTTCAATGCGCTCGAGATGTTCAAAGATCAGTATTTAACGGTGTATATAATATCACATTATTTAAAATTTTATACGTGATAGTATTTGTGGGGCCCGTGGGCCTGATAGCCTCGGCCCATCGGGTAGCAGGCCCAAGGCTCATGCCGAGGAACACTGACTATTCAAGGCTAAATTGGGGAAAGCCTCTTTTCCCAATCCACGCCGAGAACCTCCTCATCCTCGGCCTGACAAGGGTGATTTTCGGGAAAGACCAGACCCAAAGTAAGCTGTCACCCTCGCATTTAAATTCACCTAATCCCCCTGGACGCATTAATGGGGATATAACCCCTTAGCAGGGCAATGTTGATCAGAGTGAACCACTCGAGTACTGATAAGGCCTCTGATGGGACGGACGGCCAGAAGAGTGGCAAATAAATGATCAACAGATGGAATAAGGAGATAGGAAGATGAAGACTATATAAGGAAAGCAAGTAAAGTAAAAAAAGGAGGGGGGGAAAAAGAGAAGCAAAAGGCCTCCTCGGCCCATGGCCGAGGAGCATCCTCCCAGTTGTAAAGAAACTCTAAGTATCTTTTTATAAATGAGAGTTGATGCTTGATGAACGACGGTCAGCGC